>NC_134456.1:50571389-50878113 GCF_047948215.1 Lycorma delicatula | reverse complement strand
TTGTTACTTTTAATAAGAAATTAATGGTTAAATTTACTGCTAGTGAATACTTTTTATAACTGTACAAATCTTAAAATTGTTTTGAAATTCATTCATTTTTTGTAGATTAGATTTTGCTACGTAAAAATTTATAAAAAAAAAGAATTAATTAAATGAGCTTCCATTATAGTTCTTAAAATAATAATTATTTTAATTTAAGTAGGAAATTATATGAAATTAAATAAAAATCCACAAGCCAGTTTATATTTAAGTTGTATAAATTCAAGCTTGTAGATTTTAAAGAGGAAATTTGTTATTGAACTATATTTATGAAATATAAATATGTCAGGCATGGCATTTTTCTTATGCTAAAAAATTCCATTTCCATATCCCATGCACAAGCAGTATCAAGCAAAAAAAAGAAAGAAATACAATTTTTACTTAAAATGTTGTACTTTACACCATATTTAACTAATTACTTGTATCAGAATAATGGAATTATTGACTTTTGTTGTACTTGTTCCGTTCCCCCCAACTATTTTCTTCTCACAAGTGCTAAAGAAAAAAAAAAATGAAAAAAATTGTTGAATTTGATGTCAAAGTAATAAACATTACAAAAAATTTCTTGATACTGTGATTGTTGTGGGAGAAATCCTCCAGAATTTTTGTAATATAATGAAATTATTTTACTAAGAGTGAAGGAAGTATGAGAGAATACACATAATTTTTGAACCTCTATTTAACTATTCACTTTTATGTATTGATTACTTACGCACCATTATCAATTACAATCAATAGAAAGAACATCTTTGGACACTTGTAATTATATAATTACACTTTGTCTTCAGTTTTTATACACGTAATGTATATGCATGCAGAATACATCTTTATTATTAGCAGCCTATGGTAGAGCAGCAGGAAATGATTTGTATTAGTTACTTATGATATCCTGCTTAGTCAACAAATCCTTTACTTAAGGTACTATTTATTTATGATTTTAAAGTATTACCTTATATTGTACCATATGCTATTCTAGTAGTTCTGAATAATTAATTGGTTTATACATATTACTGTTATTTAATCAGTGTCTATTTACATGCTCATCTTTCAGTAAATTTTATTTTTTTTTAAATTAAGAATAAAATGTGTAGGTATATAAACCTTACAAATTAAACTTAAGGTACATAAATTTGTTTACAAATTCAGTTACATTTATAAAAACAAGTTTATTATGACAGTTTTCAAGTCTTGTCAGTAAATATTATTTATGCCCTTATTTATGCAACAATTAAAGCCTAACTACCCAATATTGTTACTTATGACCCATGAATTTTGTAGCATAATAAAAATGCCAAGCATGACAAATTCATATCTAGAATCTTCCAAATGAAAAGCAATATATGCTTTTGTCCTGCCATAAAGGTTGGCAAAAACTAAATTACATTTATCTTGTTCCCAATAAATAAAAAATAATAATTTTCAGTTTTTAATTACTGATCTTTAAAACCGAAAATGTAAAAAAAAAAAACAAATTTCTTAATAAAGCTGGTAGTGTTTTTATTGTCATTAGTCTTATTTATCATGAATTTCCATATTCACTATGTTAGTTTCATAGTATAAAAAATATATATATATATAGAGCCATGGGTGCAACTCTGTAATTTATCAATTTTTTTAAATCAGATTTCCATTATAGATATTTTTAATTTATTTATTTATTTAATTATTATCCGTCCTTAGTGCTTATATTTAAGTGGGCTTTCATTTTTAGTGATAACTAAAATTACTATTATTTTATTACAGATAAGTACATTAGTAACAATTAATTTTAATTAAAATAAAAATTAATTAAGATACTATATTTATTTATTTATGAGGGAAATGTTATTTGTTTTCTTAGTAGTCTGTAGTAATATTATTTATTTAATAGTTTAATACTAACAAGAGAATTTTATTTTGTGTTGTTTTAAAGATTTAAGTAGCATATTAGAATGTTGTTTTTTTGTTTTTTTAAAGTTTATTTAACCTTTACTAATCTGTTGAAGTATTAATTAATATTATTTTAAACTAAAATGGTGTTGTTATTTTTGATTTTTTTTTTATTATATATATTTAACTATTTGTACTTTTTAAGTTATTTATTTAATTATATATATATATATATATATATATATATATATATATATATATATATATACACACACACACACACACACACACACACACACATTTACATTTTGTAATTTTCTAAATTTTTATTTTAATTCTAGATTTTTATCAAATATTTTGAAGATTTTTCCAATCTAAAAAACAAAAGTAAATTTTTGCTTTTTAGTACAATTTTCCTTTGCTTAAATCCCTTTTTTTTATATGGACCATGATTATAAGTTTATTTAGTTTTATTACTAAGCCTAGTGCCTTCATGGTTGTAGCCCACTTGATAACACTGGTTCTGCAGATGAAAACGGCAAAGTCATTCCAAAAAAACAACCATACCAGACAAACTAAGGAAAGATAAGACTAATTTTCTTTTGTTTTTACATGTGGAACTGAATATACTATTTTGCACCAATATGCCAAACTTAACACAATAACAGTAATATTCAGTCCTACAACTAAAACGTCATTTAGTCTGAACACTAGTGTCTGACATAAACTGGCAAGCGATAGTATGTTTTAATTTGTTGCTTTACTATTGTTGCAGCTTATTTTCATTGGGCTGTTGATGCTTATATATAGTGATGTTTTGCTGTTTAATTTATTTAGAATTATGTTAAAGTTTTGTTTCTTTATCTAAAATCATTCCACATTTACTTAAATATTGTCAGGTAGAATATGTAAATACAAACAATAGTAAAAATTTATTAGTTTTGTTTTTATTTACCATATTAACTTATTAAAAGTTTGGTTTAAAAATTCTGTAATTTTTTCCTATTTTAATAGTATATAATCTTCCTAATGTTAATTTTTAAATGTTGGCTCGTAGAATAATTTAGCATGAAATTTATTTTTGAAAACATAATTATTCGAGGGTAAGTCAAAAAGTAAAGGGAAATTTTGATTTCCCTCCCAATCACATGTATGGCAGTAATGATTGTTCTGCTATAACACATACTGTCTATCAGTTGTTCATTGAAAGTACTGTTTCATTATTAGCTATTTGTGATTGTATTTGTTTAAATTGTGTGCACTGTTGTCTAATTGCACCAAGGAAGAAATGCGAGCAGTGATACGTTTTCTCACTTCAGAAGAGGGGAAACCAGCAGAGATTATTCATCAAATGCAGCAGCAATAAGGATAGAATTGTTTTGAGTGGAAGCAAGATCCACAAATGGATTGATTGCTCTAAAAATGGTTAGATTTCTTCTGTAATGAACAGAAGGAAGGTAGAAGCTTTTAAGTGGAAGGTAGACCTTCCTCTTAAAAGACTAATGATAGTATTGAAGCGGCTAAACAGATGATTCTCAGTAATCGATAAATTACAGTTGATCACATTGCAAATGCGTTGAATATAAGCCATGGCTCAGCATTTTCAGTCATCCATGATTCTTTAAACTTTCAAAAACTCTGTGCTCGCTGGGTTCCACATCAGTTGACCAGCATCCACAAAGAGAATCGTTTGAAAATTTTTCTAGAATTTTTTGAAATGTTATAAAGATAAACGAGACTCGCTTCTTAAGCGAATTATAACTGTTGATGAGATGTGAGGCCATCACTTTGAATTCGAGAGTAAGCAACAGAGTTTAGTGTGGAAACATCCTTCATGTTCCACAGCAAACAAGTTCAAAACTCAGATGTCTGCAGGAAAGGTGATGACAATATTCTGGGATATGGAAGGTTCACTTTTGGTTTACTGAATCAAAAAATCAAATCAAAAGACTTTGATCTGCTGGAACATCCTCAACACAGTTTGGACCTGGCTCCAAGTGATTTTCATCTTTTTGGCCCATTAAAAGAAGATTTGTGAGGGAATCATTATTAATCAGATGAACAAGCCATTAGAAGCAGTAAAATATTTTCTGCACACCAGATTGAAAACTTTCTTCAGGAACGAATTCAAAAGCTTGTTAAAAGATGGACTAAGAACGTAGAAGTAGGAGGGAATTATATTGTAAAATAATGCATATATCATTTATGTAAGTACAAATAAATTATTGATTTTTTGAATTTCACTTTACTTTTTAACTTGCCCTCGTAATACCAAAGGTCCATTTAAAATTTTACTTAAAGGTTTTAATAAACAGTTTGTCTTTTTTTCATTTGATTATTGAAACAACAGTTTAAAGCAAAGATATTTTTGTAATTAGATAATCTTTTATTTATTTATTTGTCTTTTTTTCATTTGATTATTGAAACAACAGTTTAAAGCAAAGATATTTTTGTAATTAGATAATCTTTTATTTATTTATTATTTAGTGTATTTTGGATCACTGTAAAAGTAAAAGAGTGTATCATATGCATAAAGTAGCATACTTTGCGGTTATATAGTGTAATAATTTTTAGCGAAATTATTCAATTTAAAATTCATCAAATTAAAATAATACAGTAAATCATTTAAGTTTTTTTTCAAATTATAGTACTATTAATTGTAATCTGACAACTAACAAAAGAACCTTCACCATTTGTGCGTAATGCTTTCTCCACTATTGAGCTGACACACTATTTTTCACACTGTTATTTACTGGTTTCTAATATGAAACAAGTATAGAAAATATTTTTTTCATTATTACTTTACAAAAAGGAGTGAATATTTTCACTAATCAGTTTTTTGGGAACTCACTGTATGACTAGTTGATGCAATCTCAGTTTTATTTAGAAAATCCTGGATTAAAGTGGCATGTCATTTTTCATATCTGTAAAATTTTCATAACATATCCCCATAAATAAGCTTAATTTTTTTTTTTTTGATTAATGATATAAAAAAAATCCATGGTTAAGACCAATGTCCAGCTGCTCTTTATCTAATGTTTATTTTTTATAAGTTAGATTATTTTACTATATAATATTAATTAAAACAATATAAAAAAATAAAGTGAAATAAAAATTATGCAGTATTTATCCGAGCTGTCATTGATGTTTGCTTTGTGGTGTAGATTTTTAACTGCACTCCACAAATTAAGTTTGATGATATTGCCCTTGATAAATATGTATGTTGCTACACAGTAACAATATTTTATTTATACATCAGTTCTTTTGTTTGTTGTTGTTTTTTTTTGTAAAAAAATATGTTTTATCAATATAGAAGGGTGTCAATAACCTGAGTCTAATATGACCAAACCATCAAAATTCTAAATACAGTAAAAAAGTACATTTAGTTGTAAAATAAATTTGGATTTTAGTTATCCCAAATGTATGCATCATTTTCTAGTCCATAAAAATTCATTGCTTAAGTTGAATGTAACATCATTGCCAGTCAGTTCATGGAAACAATAGAATAAATAAGACTGATTATATAATATTAGCAATAAACATGGCATGCTATTTCACTTGATTTAATGTAAATGAAGTGAACTTAAAAATGATTTAAAGTTCATATTTCACAAAACCTTCATGTTATGTTTTGAAAAACAATTCTACATTATTACAATCAACTTATTGTACTGAAATAAGCAAAAGTTGTACTTTTAAAGGATATTTAATAAAGTTTTTAATTATTAAACATTAAATTATGTTTATAAAATAATAATTTTATTTATGTTGCTTAAAAAGTGCTTTGTAGTGTACATCAAAAACAATTAACCAACTTTTATATGTTAAAAAGAATTCACATTCTTCCTAGTACTGTTACTGACAAAGTAGTGCACAACTTGGAACTGCTTCACCCAGTAAAATAGAAAAATAATCAGCTTTATAAAGGTCTGTTTTAATTTAATCATTAAAACCAGCAAAATAAGCAGCCAACAAAGGGATAATGATATAATAATTTTTTTATTTACATTTATATTGAATATTTGTATTATACAATCATCCCTGTTATACATGAACAATTGGAACCAAAGGTTTACTCAGTTGAAATATTACAAAAGTAAACTTGTTCACAAATATAAAACATGTGTTCTGTTTTTTTTTTTTTTGATGAGCAATATGTAAGGAATATTTAAAAAGTAAACCAATTGTAATATACTAGATAGAAATTTAGTAAGGCTGTAAAATGGCCTATTTTATATTACGATAATTTATTGTAGTGGTCCAGTTTTCCTGTAATTGCCAAAACATATGCAAAGTTATAAATCATTTAATTAAATGATTTAAGTTTACTGTCATTTAATTAAATGATAGTAGAAAATTAAAAATAATTATTAAAATACCCTATCAGATTGCAAATAACATTCAGTATGATAATTTAACTGAACTTGCATTTCTATTTTCAACATTTTTTTCATAATATCTTTTAAAATACAAAATTCTCACAGAAGTAAAAAATAAGAATTAAATATATTTATTAAAAAATTATATAAATAAAATTAATAGTAATAGTTCAGCTGTACATTCTACTTATATTCTAACCTATTCTAATTTTTTTTTTTTTTTTTATAAAGTACTTATTTTAATTTGGAAAGATACATTTTTGGCTGGATTTTTCATCTAGAAAATGTCATCATTTTTTTGGTTTCAACGAACAACATTCATAACATTGGACTTAGTCATTGAAATTACAGCTTTATACAGACATGATCAAGTTGCCACTTTTGTGATTGGATTTTATTTTTTATTTTTTTTTTGAATGAAAAAACCCCATTTATTGCGCGAATTTAAATTCAAAATTAGTTTGCAAAGTGAATTCTTTCCATGTTTGGTATTCTCATATAACAACCAGTGCCTCACTATAATTAAACAAATCTGATACATTTCAGACTCAATGTTCTCAAAGATTTAATCTTTAATGGTCTATTTTTTTAGTCTTTTTTACTATGAGATGTAATTGGAATAGGATGTGTGATGGTCATGCCCCTACAGTTCTCATATAAGCAAACATATATTCTCACTCAGCTGATAAAACCAGCTTGCATTAACAGGCTTTCATGAAATGAGCATTATGTACTGATTGTCATTAAAAATATGGAACATTATATATAAATACTAATTAAAAACAATAATGCTTATAATTATCTCAATCTAGCATGCAGACATATTAACTTCCTTGTTGAAAAAAAAACTGTTGGCAACTAGATGACTTAGTTTTTAAATTGTTAAAACGTTCACACGTGTCATTATCAGTATTAGTATGCACAACTACCAGTATTTCTATTAGTATTAATTAGATTACAATTCAGTATATTTTTATTTAATATATTGTTAAAAATTGAGTAATCATTACTTTATTGTCAGTCTGTAAAAGCAGATTTTACAGATTATTAGGAAAAGCTCTTAAATGAAATGGGATGTGGGTAAGTGACCAATTTTTAAAGTGGTGCATAATGGGGAGATACCCATTGACAAATGTATTTCTGTTTTGAGTGATTTTTTACATGTTCAAAATAATGTTTTGAGTGATTTTTTACATGTTCAAAACAATGTTTTGAAAAACATGACTATATCCTTATTATCACTTGTATTAGATTATTGATTCTCTTCTGTATTCTGCTTTATTTTTGCATTAATTTGTGTACTAGAACAATTTTGCACTTTAACAATTTTTGTTTGGTTTTTATGTTTGCCCATAGTAAGTAATTATTATCTGTAATTAATAAATTGTAATTTTTCAATTAAAAGAATGTCTTACTAATTCAACAGTGTTTTCTTATTATTATTATCCTTTCTTTCTGTTTGATATCTTTAGATTGTTTAATAAAAACTATGGATTATTTAGCTAACAAGGTATGTTTTTTACGTTTGTGTTTTTTTTTTTTTAACTCTTAAGTGTTCAGCTAATTTATAGATTTTCATTGAAACAAGTAATGTTAACATTAACAGTGTTTTAATTATTTTTTTTAACTTCAATAGAGATTTTACTACATAATACATATATAATAAAATATAAATGTACACACATATTTATATGTGACTTATTTACAATGCTATAGAGAGACTAGACAGTACTGTGGAGGTGTCATCGTCTAAGAGTTATGTTATAGTGCCAGTTGCTTCTCTTATCAGAATTATAAATTTATTAATCAGATAAATGCGTTTTCTACCGAATGAATCAGTGTATCTACATCATGTTTTGATTTTTCTTTTAACATCTTATTTGACTAATTTAATATTTGATATTAATTTGATATTCTTCAACCATTTCTGCTTTTACTAATCTTATAACTTTGTACATTTTCAATTTTATGTTTTATATATCATCTTTGTTGCATCTTAGTATATTTCCTTTAATTATTAAAAATTATGGATTCCTTAATACCAGAGGTTGCATACTTCTGGTATGAAAAAATAAAAATAAATTGGTTGTTGAGTTTACTATATATATAAAGTATTTTTTTTTTTTTTTGAGATTGAATCTGTTGTGGGGTTTTTTACAGTGTCCCTTTTTCAGCAGTTAGTTTAATCTTTATGAAGTTGTAATTTATACAATACATAAATCACAACTTAAATACGTGTAAGTGACATTGTATATGTAGGACCTGGAGGTGCAATTGTACCCAGGGTTTGACACATACAGATTATATTAATTGTAAATAAGCAAAATTTTTTTATCAGAACTGAAAATTTTATTTGTCAACAAAACCTCCCTAGTTCTGTTGCAATTGTATCAGTAGTTCAAAACCTTTTGGATATCACTAAGGAACAATCTTTTAGATACAATCATAGCCACATGAAAAGTGTGTAGAACTTCAAACATTTTCCTGCTCAAATGCTTCTTTAGCAGGCTGAAGAAGTAATAATTTGAAGATTGAAGATGCAAACTACACAGGGATTGTGGGCTAAGATTTCAATTCACGTTATGTATAATGGCCATAATCTGAGTAACTATATTGGGACAGGCATTATCCTTTGGAGAAATTGAACTAATGTTTGCTCTCTTATCATCTTTCTAACTAATCTTAATTGGACCTTCAAGGAGTGTCAGAATATTTAGTATTTATTGTGACAATCTATGACTTGACAATCTACTGCTGACTTTCAGAAAAAGGTTGACATAATCTTTCCAGCTAACAACATGGTTTTGACTTTTGGAGTTCTTACACTCATTATGCTGCCATATCATTTAAGCATATTTGCTCTTGAATATGGAGTAATACACCCATACCTCATCCACTATGATAAATACAAAAAAAATCTCCTTCCTGCTTAAACAGCTACAACAAAGTTTGTGAATGTGCAGGCATATAATCTTGAATTCATTTATCAGCAATCACCATTAGTACCATATAAAATATGGCACATATTTTTGAATATTAAAGGTTTTTGATTTTAATTTTCACATTGCCTGATTTCAGTATTCCTAAAAATATTGTGTCTTGAAATGAGTTCACTGTCAGTCCATGTTCCCCCACCTGCTGTACAATGAAGTTAGATCACTTATGTGTAACTTTGGACTGTTCTGTGTGCCAATTTACAATATATTTATTAAATCAACATGCTTACTACCACCATAAGCTTAGAAAAATACTATATGTGCTGTAATCTGTGCAGTAGAAGCGACAAAATCGTTTCTATCACTTGTCTGGTTGCAGCATATAATGAAAATTATTCTTACCACACAATCACAATGGCAGTATTGAACATGTTAATATATAGATATTTAATGACTAACAACATTAATAACTGAGGGTCATGACAGGAGGGATGAACATTATATTAAAGTAAAAAATTCTTTAACTACTAATGGTTATTTTTTCAAATAATGTTGATTTTATGAAAATAAAATCAACAATTTTATAATTATCATACAGACTATTTTTAACTAGGAGTAATTTTTTAATGAGTTTACATTGCTCTGTAGTTTGACCACACTTATTTAATGAAAAAGTAACAGTTTTATATCCAAGAATAAAATTCTGAAAAACCTGTGTATTGCAGTAGTTGTACATTTATTATAAGCTTCTTTTATTGAATTTTTTGTTCTTATTAAAATCAGTATAGTTTAATTGAATATTAATTACTGTTATTTTCTTTTCTTTAATGCCCACTGAAACTGTCATCGTTTAGAAAATAGATAAATATACTGGCCATATATTTTCAAATTGAGAAGTAACAACATTATCAATTTTTTTTTTGGACAGTGTCCATATAATTAACTACAGAAAATTATGTTTTTTTAGATAAAATCATAACCATTTTGTTTTAAACAGAATGACTATACATTTTATTTAAATAAAGAGAATCTTGGAAGAAATTTAGAGAAATAATTTTCTTTCAATTAATTTTGCAGACTATCTTAAAGTAATCGACCTATAAAGAAAAATTCAAGCCTTACATGTTTGTTACTCTACGAAGCAGTCTATATTCATTACATTATCAGATTAGCAGTTTACATGATGAGTATGGTCATTCCTTGTTATACTATACGTTACACCTTTCTGTTCAGGCATGGAGGAATCGTGGATCACTTATTAATTTTTTTTATTTTTATTATTATTACTCTGTTGCTTTTGATGAATATGGATGGTAATAGAAACACAAATGATGAAATTGTATGGATATGCATTTAATGTATATACATGGATATTGTTATAGAAGCCAAATTTCTTTATTGAGAACTTAACCTCATGAAATCTGGTTGACTAAACAAACTTTCACCATTATCCTTTTATCTTCAAAAAGCAGAGTCTTATAAATCTAAAGAGCTTGTTATCATAAAAGTTATATTTGCATTTTTTAAGTGATTTTTTTTATAACCATTTTTTTTTTTTTTTTTTTTTTTTAATGAAACAAAATGTGATTTATGATTGTTGCAGCCCCAGATCATTTCAACCTACTCTTCATGAGTAGTTTATAATGTATCCTAATCAATGGATTGACAGAGGGGCAGTTACTTCACCAGCAAGATCTCCTGACCTTAATTAACCTAAGAAAACTTTTATTTATAAGGACACATTAAATTAGTTTTTTCAGTCAGTACAGTTTTAAAGGGTACACTTTCTGCTGGATTCCTAGTCATGTGAAAATTCTACTGCTAAAGATGCACATAGCCAACCGTCTTTCACTACTCAAGTTACTCCTACCAGTTTTGTTCTATTAAACATACTCTTCAAAGAAGGTGGCAAGGTGAATGTACTGCTGCAGTGGATAATAAACTCTGACACATCAGTGATACAGTGTTACTGTGGGACTCTTCTTGCAGAAAAATTCACCAAGAGGAGGTGGTCCTGTGTCAATTGCGACTGGGACATACCAGGGCTACTCACAGATACCTGATGTCAGTGGAAACAGCACCATTGTATGTATGATGCGACTGCTGCAACACATCCTTGTGGACTGTATATGTTATGTGACCTTTCATCACAAATTTAAATTTCTGAGGGACATTTGTTGCATTCTAGGAAATATTAAACTGGGTATTGTTATTTCTAAAAAGAATCAATATACTTCATAAGATTTAATGATAGTTGACCATAAATTTTGATTTATTTTGTTATTCATTTTTAATATTTTATCCTAATGGTTAAATTTCTTTTATTATTTTAGTTTTAATCTTACTATTATTTAAGTTTTCATCTTAATTTTAACGTATTTTATTAATAATTTAATATCAGAGTTGAGACTTTTTGTTAATTTTTTGACTCGGGCGATGATAACGTGAAAGCATTTTTCTCCCAAAAAAAAAAGTTTTGAAGGGCTGTACAGGCATAGCTTTGAGAGGAGTATCTAACAATCACATGCAATTTTTTTGAATTCATTGTCTTCATCACAACACCTCAGTGCCCATTTTTTTTTATTGAATGAGGTCATTTGAACGTATCTCTTATTGACTTTTACCCAATTATTTATAATTCTCAGTAGGAAAATATGAATTGTCCTTAGACATAACTTTATTAAATTTTGTTTGCTAGTCAGTTAATTATTGTGTAATTGTAATTTTATCTTAGGTTGTAAATTTCATTATTTCTTTAACTGCTTTACACCAGTGTATTACCACAATATATTTTATTATCACTAAGGTATGAAATTCTTCAAAAACCAACAAATTACAGACAGAAAACAAAGAGGTTTGGACATATGTCTATAGGAACATTTTTTTCTTTCATTTTTGACGAACAATCACTTCATATCACACTGATTGCAATAGTGAAATATAAGCCATAAGCAAGGTACTAATATGTCATCAGAAATCAGAAAAACAGGACCCAATGATTTAAAGCTTCGGTGATTTACAGAACTGGTTTATTAAATTGTGGCTTCAACCGACATTTTATCTTTGCTTCTCACTCATCAATCTACAGAATACTATTCCTTGGGATGTTTCAGATGTTGTGAAACTATCATATTTAAGGAACATAGTTTACTATGTTACCAGGACCCTTCATTCATACTGATTGCACCATGCAAATTGGAAATGCCCTCCAAATAGTAAAAAAATAGAAGTCTTAAGTGTTCTACTAGAAATATAGATAGATATAAATATTTTTACGTGTTATAGATCATAAGAAATAAAATGAACAAAGTACAAACACAGCTGAGAAACTACAGAACCATCTTTCACAGCTAAACATTTTATTCTAATTTTTATTAGATTTTAAGCAAATTATAATTATTTCACTTGTAAGATTTGTATGTATGAAAAAAATTGAAAGTATTAATGAAGTAAGGAATCAATAAGTGATTCCATCCCTACAAAGAAACCACTTAACAGATTTCTAAATCACTAATGATTGCTAAAAGTATTTGACTAGATTGATTAAATAACTAAATTCAGTGTGGGTTTCAAGAAAGTAGTTAAAATTTAGAGGAAATTGCATTGTGTGACTATTACTGGTACGTTGTTTTTTTTTTTTTGCATTTTTGACTGTCTTTTTTCATATTTCGTTTACTTATTACAATAACTGATTTCATTAATCGATGCGCTTCGAGGCTTTTAATTGGAGTTGTATTGCTCAATTTTTGCAGCAGAAAATGAAAGACAGAATGAATACTACTTGTAGAGTTCTGTTTACTGAACTGAAGAATCATTTTAAACACTGTTGTAATGAGGTAAGTTTAATTTTACAACTTATTACTTAGAATAACTTTATTTATATGCGCTAAAGATTTATTTTTTATGCGCTAAAGATTGATTTTAATTGCTGTAGTGCAAAATGTGCCTTGATTATTTTTTTATCTTTGAAATAATTATAGTAAATATTATTAGTAGTTAACTTGAGTCTATAGATTAATATTTGAAAACCAAATTGTAGGTGCAGTGGATTACTTACATAATTCTTATGTCCATTACCTTAGTTTGTTCTGGAGTAAGAAAAGCGAAAAGCATGATAACAGGTTGTAAGGTACATCTCCACTCATCTATAGGATAATGACATGTAGTTAAAAAACAATTATGCAGCACCTAATCAGAATTTTACAAATGGATGAATTTTCCTTCAATCTCCTTTTTTTAAACAACAAGACATGATGAGAGGATATAATCTTTATTGTGAATGGTTTTTATTTCTAATACATTGTTTTTAAAAATTTAAGTAACATTTTGATTTAAAACTTATATGCATCAATAGGAATGTATGTCGTAGAGTTCCTTTTAGAAAGCCAGCATAAGCTCTCAGAGAGCAATTTTCTCACTAAGGTTGTCTATCTACCCATACCATTATCACATTGTGGGTAATGCAACAGTGCAATCTCTCATATGCTCTTTAGTTCCTAGTCTATTGTTACAGCAGAGCTCATATCCTCTGAAATGGCTTAAGTGAATTGTATTTTTCCTCCTTTCTGGAACCCTTCATCACAGATAATTTAGTTGATCTGCTGGTTTGTGTCTATTATAATTTAACCTTAATTTACATCTCTCTTCTTTTAACAGTCAATTTATCTTTATTGTGTTCTATTTTTTTCATTATGCCACATCATCTATAATTTATTTTTGTTCATCACTGCCTCCTTTTGAATCCCTTGCTTATTGTGTCATTTCAGTATGCTGCCATAAAATTTATTTCTTTATCTATTAGAAATATCTTTATTCCATATTTTATAATCAAAATTTCTTCCATATTTATTTTAGCAGAAACTAATAGTATTCCTTTCATCACATAATAGTAACTTTTTTTTTTTTTTTTGTTATCGATTAGTCGATGAAATTCCATTTATACACCCTCCCATAAATGGGGGCGTGTTGGACTCGCATGGGTTCAGCTAGATGTTATTGCACCCTACTGACTAAAACTTCTATCTCACTGTTTCTCCCCCTCCAGGGCTGGTAATGTAGTTAAGCATTGTGCGGCCTCGGGAGGTGCCCTTAGGGTCCAGGGGTCTAGAGTTCCCATGCTTCATCACAGTTGCCCATCCGCACAAGTGCAGATGCACGTCGGCTCCACAGGGGGCTGTCCTTCACCCCTTCCCCATCAGGTCCCTTTCTTTGCCTGAGTCTCAGGTCTTTTATGTGCTACTCCGATTCCTTGCTGGGTGATCTTCAATTCTCTTACTGATCTTGATATACATCAAGCTCCATCCCATTCTGGAGCTTCTCTTGCTTTAGTTTTCAGGATACTTGTTGCTAGCTGTACTACCTTGTTCCATTTCGCTCTTCCTGTCAACATGTATCAACAAACTGTTTCTTCCAGAGAAAGCCAGCGTAACCTGAGGTCTTGTCTAACCACGTCACCACTGGTATTGGGATGGTGTGCTCAATGCTATCTTCAAGATCGCAGTACCTGTATAGTGGAGACGCTCTCCTGCCAAATTGATACAGGTAGGCTTCAAACTCGCTATGCCCAGAAAGGAGCTGCGTGATATAGAAATCTACCTCTCTTAGTCCTCTCCGCACCCATACATCAATTCCTGGAATTAATTTAAATGTCCATCCAAGTTTAGGTTAGGTGTTCCAGGCCTCCTGCCACTCGGGCAGAAGTAAGTCCTTACCCTCGATCTTAGTCATACCAAGATAAACTCGCCGGAGCGATCAATGCACGGAGCCGTACTGGTGGAATTCCGGAGATGACATCAATAGCATTTCGCGAAATCGTGCGGTATGCGGCCGCAATGTTCAATCCAGCACGTCTTTGAAGCGAGGATATTTTATCTACGATCCTCTACCCACGCATGAACGGCATAAAATATGTTTGAAGAACCCAGTAAATCAATATGTTTACTGAGAAATTCTTGAAAGACTGCAAAAAAGAGTTGCCCGCGTGAGACCAGCCATCAAAGACAACTGGATGCTGCATCATGACAATGCACCTTGTCACACTGCACTCTCAATTAATGAGTTTTTGCCAAAGAAAAACATTCCTCTAGTTCCTGAACCACCTTGTTCCCCTAACTTGAGTCCCTGCGACTTTCTCCAGTTCCTGACTTTAAAAAAACACCTCAAAGGACACCATTTTGGAACAGTAGAAAACATTTTAAAAAAATGTAATCGACCATCTGAAGGATATTCCGGTTTCGTAGTTCCAACATTGCTATAAAACCATTTGAAGCGTTGTGTGTTCCCAAGGGAACTGTTTCAAAGGTGATGAAGAGTCCACGTATAATTGGATTGTAAATAAAATGTTTTTCTGAACCAGTCTCATTACTTTATTTACAAACCTTATATATTTAAGTTAAGTTTAATTAAAACAGTTTCAATCTATAAATGCATATAACAAATTTTAAACATTTTTTATTTCATTAGATGTTGTGGCAGATACAAGCAGCTGAACATCTTAGAAATTTCAACAGTGAAATGACTGAGTCTGTGAGATATTTAAAAGAAGAACTTGAAGTATCAGAAAAAAGACTTTTTAATTGTAAATTGGAACAGGTACAAATAAAAAAGAAGCTTTTTAATATGCATGGGCATGAAATATTATCTCCTGTTACTCATGTTTAGGCTCAATAAACACAGTGATTATCTTTTTACTAATTTGGATTCAGAACTTATTTTTCATTGATAACTTTCACTCTGTACAGAACTAAACCTTATAGTGCTGTGTATTATGAGTAAAATTTAAAAAAAACATATATTTATTATATTTATGTTATCTTTTTTAAATGATGCTTTATATTTAATAAATTTAAATTAAATGCATGCATAATTAATATTAAACTTATTTGCAGAATAAGTTTAAAATATTCATCACTTTTTCCTGTTTTTCTTTTATAGTCACATGAATGTTTTCGCATACCAAGAAAGCTCTGATGTTATAAAAAAAAAGAAAAAATAAACAAGAATGAGTGACTGATAAAATATAATATTTATTATCCACATTTAAAATGTTTTATGATTCTAATTCTACTTTTTAGGCGTTAAAAAGTATTATATTTTAAGTATTAAAAGTATTTAAAGTGTTATAAGTATTTTATTTTTACTCATAAATGTATTGCTTTACAATATTAAGAAGTACATTAATTTGCTGCTTTTCATTATCTTCTCATTTTTTTATGGCTGTATTGAATAAAAAATAACTTTGTTATAAAAATACCTTTTATAACAGTTATAAAAGGTATGAATCATAGTTGCTTCTTTTGTAAATAATTGATTGTACTCTACTCCCTTGTACAGAGCTTTATTGTCTCCACCAAGCATTTTACAGCCACTTACAGAGCTGAATATCTTCTGCAATTTAGAGAGCTTGTTGTGTTAGTGAACAATATTATATGTAACTATATTTGTTTCATTGTAGAAGACACCAATAATAGGAAACCACTTTGTCTCACTTTATTTGTATATAGTTAACATATTGATCAAACTTTAGCGTATTCATAGTATAAAAAATTGTACCATTTGTATGATTATTTTTAATTGTGGTTAATCAACTTATAGAGAAAAATTTTACATTTATCTTATTCAAAATAAAAATAAATTTATTACTGGTGTTTTTGAATTGATAAATATGGATTGCTGGATCCACCAGCATGCATGCTGGTGGATGCATGCATGCTTGAATCTATTAGGAGATTAGGATTTAGCAAATTAACATACCTCGACTGCAAGAGAAGAATTGTTAGGTGGCAAAATCGATGGGAGAGAGTGGAGGTCGGGCAATGGATGCGGAGATTAATCCCATCCATTAAGCTGTGGTATAGAAGGAGACAAGGGGAGCTGTCATTTCAGCTCACCCAATTTTGACGGGCCACGGCTGTTTTAAAAGTTAAAAGGAAGAGGAAGAGAGCCAATGTATGTCTCTACTGTACTGAAGAGGATACAATAGAGCATACAGTTTTTCATTGTCCAAGATGGGATGAAGAGAGGCAGAAGGTTTATCACAAAGTGGGTATGGTTACCCCCAGATAGTATAGCAGAGTAAATGCTTCACAGGGAAAATAATTTGAAAGTTAGTGAGATGATAAACAATATCATTAAGAGGAAGAGAGAGAAAGAAGTTGAGGTTGTGGGGAAATCAAATCAGATTAGGTTTGGATGGACAGCCCTGTTCAGGAGGAGTGAGGAGGTGCTCTGGTGTCTCATTTCCGATTAGTGAAGGGGACTTCTGGGGAGGATATGGAGGGTTTGTTAAGACCAGAGGCCCTTTGGGGCAGCCCCATTTGAGGCATGGCAATTGAAGGACCTAGACCTAGCGGATCGGGTGTTACTGCGGGGAACGGCATAGCCAGGCCCAGTTTGGGCATCTGTGATGTTAGAGGCTACAAGGCACCCCCCCCCCCCCCCAAGAGTGAGTAGTGCCTGATTGCAAGGACTGTCTTGGGAGGTAAGGGGTTATATAAAAAAAAATTAATATACCTCAGGTTGGGCTTACAATCATTGGTTAGGAAACCAAGTCTGGATGGATTCTTAGTTTAAGCCACTCTCACTAACTGTACAAATTATCAAGAATGCTAGCAGAACCTTCATTTTTGCAAGGAAGCTTGGCTGCCTAGTTGAAATTCATAGTACATGTTGGGGAAGAGAGCCCAAGGATAAAGAAAATGGGTGAATAGTGGAATTGGGACAATCTTAACCCATATCTCTAATACACAATTATCTGTTTAAGTAGTTTTGTATTTATTTTAAATGGATTTCACAATTATAATAGTTGTGCAATAGATATAGTAGGTTGCAGGAAAATTACAAAATAGTACAAATAGATTGTATAACCTCAATGATGTTTTAGTACAACTGCATAATTGTTCAGTAGGAATGTAAGTTATGAATTTCATTTCCCACAAGCCAATAAAGTATGGAAAAATAAAAATGTTGATAAAATGGGCAAAGCAAAATAGTGCTTTAAATAGTTATTTTTATTCTGTTTTGTTAAAAGCACTTTTATGCACTGGATAGCCAATGCACAAAACAAAGATTGACTGTTGTGGTTATTAGTATATGAATTTAACAACACTGGCAGGCGACACCATGCTCAGTTTGTTTAATTTTAGTGATTTATAGAAATCAGTTTATTAAACATAGTTTCAGTTGTTAGGACCATACAAGGTTTACTATTACTTGAAAACCCTTCAATTTCCAGAACTAGTACTACTCCCTAAGATATTGGAGAACCATTAGACTGTAAGAATGTGGTTTACTAATTTACCCAAAATTCAAAAATTAATGTAGATGTTATGTACCTAGAAATGATCCTATATATGGTAATTATATTTTTGTGATGTACAGCGGGTTACCCAAACAAAAACTACCGGAAAAAAACTATATCTAGGTAAGTGGGTTGAAAGTGTTGCTCTCTCCAGCTAGCTATGTTTCCTAGAGACACTCTCCTTGCTCATTTAGCCAGGTAGTGTTCATGAGAAACCATTACAGCAGAAAGAGTGATTTTTTTTTTTAGCCTCTCCCAATGCTCTTGGTGATTTTGCAATGGCAAACTTTAAGGAGCAACGCATCAACATCAAATTATGTTTCCTGTTAAAGAAAAAGGAGGCAATTTCAATGCTTCAGGAAGCTTATGGAGAAGGAAGCTCTAGATTAGGGAAGAATTTAGGAGTGATTTGCCTGGTTCAGGAGTGACCACATGTCAGTTGAAGATGAACTCTGTTTGGGTCGCCCCACAGCATCCAGAACAGATGAAAATTTTCGAAAAGTATACATTGCCATTTTGTTTGATTGTCACAGAACAATTGACAAGTTGGAGAAATAACTGTAATTTCATAGAGTTCATGCCAAAGAATCCTATCTGATGATTTGAACATGTGATATGTCACAGCAAAGTTTGTTTCACGACTGCTTTCCAATAACCAGGGGGAGAACTGTCCGAGAGTGTGCCTGGAACTGAAAAAACACGCACAAAGTCACCTAGATTTTTTGTCAAAAGTCATAACAGAGTTGAATCTTGGTGTTATGGATATGACTCTGAAACAGAACAGCAGTCCAGCCAGTGAAATATAGCTTCATCATCCAGACCAAAATAAGCAAGGCAAGTGAAATCAAATGTGAAGTCTATGATGGTTTGTTTTTTGACAATAAAGAAGTTATTCACATTGAATTTGTTTCTCAAAACACCACACTGAACCATGTGCTGAAGCGATTACATGAGGCAGTGAGAAAAAAAATTATTTGAACTGTGGCGATTAGAGAGGCTGGTTGCTTCATTATGATAATGCACCTGCCCAAACAGCATTGAAAATCAATCAGTTTTTGATGAAATACAATATGACAATGATTTCTCACTCCTCTTACTCACCTGATCTAGCTCCTCTGTGACTTCTTATTCTCAAGAATGAAGAAATACTTAATGTGAAAGCGTTTTCAGGGCACAGAAGAGGTTAAGAAAAAATCACTGGAAGCACTTAACAGCTTATTTCAGAATACAAAAAACGTTTTGAACAGTGGCAAAATTGTTAGGAAAAGTGGATATCATCTAATGAACAGTATTTTGATCTTAATTAAAAACAGTTAAATAAATAATTTTTGGTTTTTTTTTGGGTATCCCTTGTATTACTCTTAATAGAAAGCGTGATCACCATATCTAATTACACTTTTTTTTTCTTTTTTTTTAAAATAAAATAGTTATATTTCACTAATGCATGATAGTCATAAAAAATATGAAAAACTGAAAAATTAATATGAAAAAGTAAGTTTGAAAAACTTTATAAATAAATGCCATATTTTCTTGTTTAGGCTGCAGCCACTGTTGAGATATCTTCTTGGAAAGCATCTCTAGAAGATGCACATATTGAGGTAATTGCTGTATTTTCATTATCATTAAGAATGTATATTGTGGGTGAACCATTCAAATAGAAACTAATACATACAATTTTTTTCTGGTAAATTTAGATGTTACAAGAATATTCTGGTAACAGAATATTCCACTAAAACGAAATATTCTGTAATATTTAGTTTTAATGGAATTCTAGGCAGGTGAACTAGGCCTATAACTTTCCCATTTACTTTTGTTGTACTTACTAGGTGAAGTTTTAGACAGGTTTGTGATTGATACATTTTACAAAAATATTGAAGTTTTATGGCTGCACAACTGTTGCTTCAATGGCATTTCAATATCCAGTGGAATGATCTAGTGCCATCAGCTCACTGAATTAAAGTCTTTTGAAGAATTTTGAGGAAACTAGCTCAACATCGTACAAGAAGCCTTTCAGTTAACAAAGGAGTGTACATATACCTGAAAATTTTGATGCCATAAAAGCTATATTGTTATGAAATCCCAAACAATCTGCCCATCATAATTCACTTTTACATAGCTTGCTGAATACCAGTGTTTGAATAATAATAATAATGATTTTGACACGTATTCATAAAAAATTTGAGTAGTACAGGCATTTAATGATGCTAATTGAATTAATTGTATTATTTTTTGTCGCCAACTTTTAAATCTTATTAACATTAATCCAAAAAAAAATTATTCATGTTATGCTAATGAGTGGTGAATTAAATTTCCATTAACATGAATGTAAGAAAAAACAAAACTTTAGTTATGGATAACTATCAATCTACATCAAGAACCACTATACAGCACTAAAGTCACTGTATGTAAGTAGTACATACAGAATATAATTAATCCAGATACGGGGTCTCAACAGGATGGGACAACCAATCGCACAGCAAGGTACTCTGTGAATGCAGTTATACAATTTTTTCCAGACATAGCAATATTCCTTAATTTGTAAGTGTCCCACATCTTGCAGTATGCAATATTTTTTTTAAGGCTTTCTTGTAAGAAGAGTAAGAGATTCAGCGATCTCCCATAAAATTTGTAATAATTCAAAGAAAGAAGTTTGTAATGAAGTTACCATTAGTCCTGCAGGTGCATTATGTACGTGATGGAAAACATAAAACTCAACTTGATGTGAATAGAAATGGTGACCTTTAGGATGCAGTTTTCAGAACTTATAATTTCAGTAATTAGAACATTTAAGTGCAGTGAAATGCTATAAAACTACTTCTTGCAATAAAAGTTCTTTCTTAATTGTTTAAATAAAAAACAATTACTAATTGTTTTTAAAATTGCATGGTTATTGCCTCAGTCATAATATGTAGCCAAAAAATTATGTCCAACATTGAGTAAGTGCAATATGCAATAACTTTTCAGGAAACTAATTTTCAGTATAAATTTTGTAGATTATTTGAACTCGCTCTACAAAATTTACTTAATAACAAATAGCTGGCAAATAAAAATAAACTTAGTTTTATTCCTCATTTTGAAAGATTCATTATTCCCAGGTTGCTGGTTACAAATATCAATTATTTATTGACTAGGATCAGTTTAGCCTGTTCACCAAAAGCTCTCAGTTCTTGAACTAAATACATTCATATATTATGATAAAATTTTAATACTTTCAATATTCTTCTAATGCAGCAATCACATATGCCAAATTTCAGGGCATGGCATGGCATATCATGTTCTTTGAGGTCCTTCACAAAGATATTTGTCACACTATAGATATTATCTGAACATGTACAGTTAGTTATTAAGAAGTTTGTCTTAAAATCTCGTAAGGCTCTTTAAAGAGGTTCAGTTTTTGAATCTCTGAACAAATAATTGTTAAAAAAACATTATTTATATTTCCTTTAAATTCATCAAAGTTTCTTTTTTTAATTTCTTATTAAAGTGATTATGTGTTTTATGAGTTAATTTCATTTTCAGATGAAATGCCTGCAAAAAAGTAATTGTGAGCTACTAACTGATAAGAAATTACTACAAGAACAGTTACTTTGTAGAACTACTGCTCATGAAATAGATAAGGTACTTTATGTAATTTTTCTTTTTTTCTTTTAGCTGATGTATCAACCCTTGGTGGCTCATTACTGCAAATAAAATCAGTCAGACGCAATATAATTAGTCTTATGTTAAATTAACTACTTCTCCTATGTTTAGTTTGTTAAAAAATGGTTTTAGGTATTGAAGTTAACCAAATTATTTCATTCTGGTGATTGTAAGCTGCATGTTGTCTTGCTAATTTATTACATAAAATATTTTTCTCGGATTTATGTAAATGTAAACTACATTTAGAAATTTTTGAGTTTTTATCTTTAATTTATGATACACAAACTTACATTTTTATTTTTCATATTTTTAATGTTAACCTTAAAACAAAATTAATTAATTTTTAGCTTCAGCCTATCAAGAATAGTTAGTTGTACTTATTTTGTTCCTGTTTGAAACAAACTCATCTATTATGCTATCTTGAGAAAGATGATTAAAATTTGTGTTATTTTTGCTACTAATTAATTCCTCCTTATACTATTACAAAATCAATTTTAATGTTTTGATCCCTGTCAAATTGCACAATATAGTTTAGCAGGGAATTTGGTTTAAAAACTGCAATCTCACCAAGTTATTTAAATATCTTGTTTAGTAAATCATTATACCATGTGGTAAGCAGCAGTAAATTATTACTTTTTTTTGTTATTATTTCATAATTTATTTAAATGTCTGTTAGAACCACTTTTACATGACTGTTTATCACATGGTAACGTAGAACCATTGTAAAGTCAGAAAAAGTTTTTGAAAAGTTAAAAAAAACAAGCCATAAAAGTTATAAAAGTAAATAAAAGTGTATAATAATGTTCCAATTATTTGCCTAACCAAGTTATTTTTAATAAGATTAAATAATTTCTGTTCAATTTGCTTTTTGAAGGAAAAACTTGCACTTCTTGAAAAGAAGACAGAAGAACTAAGGCTAAAAATTTGCAGGTCTGTTAATGTAAGTAATGTAACAATGCTGATATTTAAAAAAATTTTTCTTAAGGATTTATTTGAGCAAATATGACAAACCTTGTGGTAGAGAGCAGTGTATCCCAGTAATAAAAACTATTGTTACCCTTCAAATGATCAATATTAAAATTAAATGTACACTTTTAAATTTTAAGAACTTAACCAAAATGGCTAAAAAAAAACATGATAAAAAATGCGTTATTTCATGTTATAAATGACATGTTTGTCATATAATTCTAAAATTATTCTTATTTTTGAAATGAGGTTCTGGATTATTATTTTAAAGCAGATGAATTTTAAAAATTGTTTAATTTTTAAGATATATTGTATCTTAAAAATTACTGCAAGTTATTTTATAAATAAGGGGTAAAATATTACTTTATATCCCTTATTTTATTAATATAGTCAATAAAAAAATCTTAGATTTAAAAATGACGGGATCTGAAAACATACACAAGTACATTATTATTGTATTTAGTTCTCAGAACATATCTTATTTTGTGCATGTGACATACAAAGATTATTTTTAAAATTGAAATAAAAAAAATAATTGAACATTTATTTTTTACTTCTATTGAACTGATTTTACTTTTACTAAATTTTCATCTTTTTATTTGAATAAAGTAAAACAGTTAAAAAATTTTCATCATAAACTGAAATAATGTGATTACAGATAATAAGACACGTGAATTTGAAAATTATTTCACATACTAGTATACTCAGAAGCAAAGATTTAATTTATTTAGGCCATAAGATTGATGTTTAGAAACCATAAATAAAAAATTAACATAATTTTTTTTTAATTTGATTTTTATCTGATTTTCTTAAAATTGGTTTTATTAAGATTTCGTAAGGATCTTAATCTGGTTTACTTCCAGTTACTTATTTTTATAAAAAAATTAGTTGCAGCAGAATTATTTGGTAAATTTATATCTGGAGTTTCTCATAATGTTTTACTCGATGAATTCATTATTTAAGACCATATAAAATAGATTATACAAAGAGGATCATATAAAAGAGAGATGAAATTTTTGCCCACATGTACAATGCATATTTATAAAGTTCCGTTGGCTTATATTTAAATATTAGCGGGTCTGAATACAGTTTCACGCATGCAGGACTATCTATCGGCTATTTACGAAGCCACTGCAGTTGTTTTGATTTGGTATTCTTTTGCCAACCGGTGAGTGCAGACCGCAATGTCCGCGACAATCGTTTCTCCCGCCAGTTGTGAAGTGCGCACTGTGATTCGACTTTGGTGTGCAAAAAGATCTTCAGATGCTGAAATTCATCGGGAGTTGTGCCTAGTGTATAGACCTACAGTAATGAGTGAAGGAAAGGCTAGACAATGGTGTCGAGACTTTAAAAATAGTCGCACAAATATGCATGACGAACAGCGGACTGGCAGGCCCAGTATTCAGACAGACAAAATTGTTGAACAAGTGAATCGAAAACTGCGGTATTATCGACGATTAATGCTCCGGCTGATGAATTTCCACAAGTTAGACGCACCTCTATCTACACGATTGTCACAGAAAATCTCGGATATCACAAATTATGTGCCAGGTGGGTACCGAAAATGCTCACCAAGCAACACAAAGAGCAAAGAATGTGGAGTGGACGAGCGTTTTTGGACCGCTATCGACAAGATGGAGATGATTTGTTTTCCCACATTGTTAAGGGCGACGAGACGTGGATATCCTACACCAACGCAGAATCGAAACAACAGTCTATGCAGTGGCGCCATTCAAGTTCCCCAAAACCGAAAATGTTTAAGCTCTCACCCGACTTGAGTCGAAAAATGTGTTGGCTACAGTTTTTTGGGATATGAAGGGCGTCATTTTGGTTGATTTCATAGAATGTGGATCAACAATCAGTGACGTGTACTGCGAAATGCTCACCAAACTGAGAAGTGCATTCCAAAACGACGCGGGGAACTTCGTGCGGCGTAATCCCCCTTCACGACAACGCACATCCTCACACTGCTGCCTTAACAAGAAGTTCAAAGATTTTCGTGGAACTTTTTGGCCACCCTCCATATAGTCCCGACTTTGCACCTAGCGACTACTTCCTCTTTTGTATACCACCATTTTATATACAATCATGCTAATGTTTCTAGAAATTTTGCAAATAGGGCACTCCAGGCTCTCTCATGGATATCTAATGATTCAAATAGATACAAGAGTTTGTATTTGCTGACTGACAGTGCACCACATCCTTGTGAATGTATCTTTTATGTGACATTGCATCACATTTTTATCTTGTGTTTTACAATTTCTTAGGACCGTCTGTTTATACTCAAATATTTAAATTACTGTACTTTGTTTCATCAGCTATTGATGCCAATTTCCATATAGCATTTGGAATATAATAAAATTTCCAATAAATTTTATTGTTTTAATTGTGATATAGATGCAGCTCTCCAAGATTCCCTATCTAGTGCCATTTGTTTCGTTTTAGTATACCCCCCTACATCCTACATCCTACATCCCTAACAATTTGTTTTACACATTTCAAACTTTGCCTGCTTACACAGTTTTTCACATCTACCTGTCTCTCCAGTAACAAAGTGACTATTTCAGCATGCCTTAAGATGTGGTCTTATAAGTCTGTCTCTTTTTTTAACTACATTTTTCCAAATGCTTCTTTCTTTATCAGTTTGCCACAATACCTCTTCATTTGTCACTATTCACCCATCTGATTTTTAACATTCTCCTATAGCACTACATTTCAAAAACTTATAATCTTTTCTTCTCAGATATTGTAATTGTTCAAGTTTCACATCCATATAAAGTTACATTCCAAACATATACTTTCAAAAATGTTTTCCAGACGTTTAAATTAATTTTTGATGTAAGCAAATTATATTTCTGAGTGAACGCTTGTTTCACCTGAGATATATGCTTCTTTATTACAAAAAATATATTGTGCTTAAAATATAATGTGGAAATATTTTTTGTCCAGAATAAAAAAAAGAAAATTTTATATTTTAGATAACTGAGCAGTTCCAACAAAAAAAATTTCCCTTGTTGAATTAATCAACTCAGTTTATCAGACTTTAAGTATTGCTATCAATTTGGAAAACAAAAAATGGCTTTAAGTGTATGATCATTTATAAGGTAACAGTCTATATTAATTACAACTGTCTCATTTTGTACCTAAAATTGATGGATTAGTTATGATGTTATTGTGGGGTTATATTATTAACATTGGAAGCGCTCATCATTTTTCCTTCAGCATCAAACCTTTTTATATTCTTGCAAACCTGTTTCATTACTGCAAGAGAATACTCTTTATTTATTGTATTGGTGAACAGAAGAAATAAATGATGTTTTGTTACAATAGAAAAAACGTTCAATCCCACTTTATCATTTGACAATAATTTTCTCACTGTTTTAAGTTATAATAATAGTCCCTCCCACCCAAGTGCCAAAGCTTAAAGACCTACTCACAAAAACTGTTTTTAATGTATCAGTATTTCTGTTAAGGATTTTTTGAAGTTTACACAAAACTTTACAAGTTTTCCTTGATTTTTTTTAATAAAAACACTCATTTTAAAAATTGAATAAAAATTATCTGATGGCTTGCATCTACACCTGCTGATATAGACATACAAATTTGCCTGGTCATCGTAAAATTGTACTTGGCTACATACTAATCTGTTCATAATATGCATCTTATCAGTAGTACTTGTAGATGTACTAATTTAAAAGTTGTAATATGGTCATGGTTGCAATAGATTTGAAAAATAGCAGACTAAATATATCATTAAAGATTTTTATTTTATATTATTAGATTACATGAACAAGAACAATTAGAACTAATTATACTATTTTTTAAAATACAAACTAATGATTATTTTTCATAAAAATAAAAGATCCTACAGGCACAGTAAATTTTAAAGCTTTCCGCTGACTAGATGATTAGGAACTTTTAAGAAATTTAGAAACAAAGGTTCTTTTGCTGAATCATTCTTTTTAGAAATAACAATCATACTTTTAAATAAATAAAACGATCATAAAAAATAGAACTTACCAAAAGCAAATAATGAATAAAATACAAATAATTCCACTTTCAGAACACTGCTCTGTATTTTGGTTCAAATGCTAACAGTGATTCAGATGTGTAAAATATAAAATGAAAGAAAGGTTTCTTTACAGTGAATTAAGAAATTATTAGTTTATTACAATAACCAATATAACCTGACAAAGTGAATTATTTATGCAATTTTTTTCTATAATTATTGTGCTAGAGATAGTCTTATAAAGAATGGTTCAGTTCCCTTTACTGCATGTATTCCATTATCTTATTTCTTAATTGTTACAGTACATTTAAACTACAAAAATTATTCCAGTAAATAACATTTTTTTTTTTTTTTTGTAAAATCAGTTTACATTCTATATATACTAGTGACATGTTACTTTTTATTTAGGTAGATAATTAATAAAGTGTAATCTGCTGTCATCATGAATAACATTATACGTTATTAGTGATCTCAAAATAGTATGCTAATAAATTGGCTGTATAAAAAAATAATATGTATTGTAAGTAATATTTATTTTTGTACAGCCTCTTACAGATAGTAGTGAAGTTCCATCATGCTCTGAGAACACTGCCATTCTTGCTGTGGATCCCAATTGCAAGCAGATTTCTCCAGTATACCAGAAATATAAGGATTACCAGGTGATTTGTTAAGTTTGAATCAGTAATTTTATTATAAATACCATTATCTGTATAATTTACAAGGTGTATCAAAAGTAAGTTGAAAATAATTTACAGCATATCTAGAATAATTTGAATCAGATTGTGCACATGTACTAGTTTCAACTAGCAATCATTAGATAGCTATAGACCATTTTATCAGCAGTCTGTAATTATTTGCTTTCACATGACATTGAGTAATGAAGAAGTTCCATCGTTGTAGCAATGGAAGAATCTCACAATTGAGAATCCATTCTATTTCTGTGCATAAAAGCTTTTTAGAGCTCAATCTAGAGTTGAGCAAAATATTAACTGAATGTACATCAATCAACATTTTCAAGGACCTAGATTTGTAGACACTATATAAAATAGAGAACATGAAAAAATATGTGTACACCTCCTAGTAACAAAAAATTATGTAACACTCACACATAAGGACAAATATTGATAAAAAGTTGTGAACATTTTCAGGGCAGAAGGTTATTTGTGTTGTTCTCAAAACCACAAGATCATGTGAAATAATAACCAAACACTCGCTTATAACATACGAGGTGTGTGAAAAAAGTAATGAGATTGGTAACACTGCGAGCGATCTGGCAACATTGTGTCTACCAGTCTGTGCTAGACCGGTTTGTTCATCCCTTCCACATGCTCAGTACAAGTTTCAACTCCATTCAGCCAACACATTATTTTTGACAGCGCCATCAGTGAAGTTGTGTTTTTGTTATGAAAATGGAGCATCGGAATTTAGAGCAAAGTTATGCAATCAAGTTTTATGTTAAACTTGGGGAATCTGCGAGTGTGACCTTTGAAAAGTTGAAACAGGCCTATGGGAAACATTGCTTCTTAAGAGCACAAGTTTTCCGCAGGCACAAATCATTTTTGGAAGGCCGAGAACATGTTGAAGATCAACCTCGCTCAGGGAGACCTTCAACTTCAATATCTGATGAAAGCGTTGAGCGTGCGAGGGTTCTTCTGAGATCAGACCATCGTTTAACAATGAGGATGATGAGTGAACAGTTAAATTTAAACACTTTCACCGTACATAAAATTTTGACAGATGATTTGGACATGCGAAAGGTTTGTGGGAAATTGGTGCCGAAAAACCTCACAATGGAACAGAAGGACAATCAAAGAAATGTCTGCATTGATCTTCTTGAGAGTATTGATAATGACCAAGAATTCTTCAATCGTGTGACCACAGGTGATGAATCCTGGACATTTGAGTACAATGCTGAAACAAAGCGGCAAAACGAAGAGTGGCACACTCTGTCATCTCCTCAACCAAAAACATGTCGAATGAGCAAATCAAAGATCAAAACCATGCTGATTTGCTTTTTTGACAGTAGGGTTATCGTGTATAAAGAATTTGTTCCTCCAGGACAAACTGTTAACCAAGTTTGAAAGGCTCAGGAAAAGAGTGATTCGCGTGAGACCAGATATTGGAGACAAGTGGATGCTTCATCATGACAATGCCCTGTCATGTCACATGGCCATTTCCATAAGGGAAGAATTTTTGACCTCAAAACACATTCCTATGGTTCCTCAACTCCCACCCCCTATTCACCTGATTTGAGTCCTTGTGACTTTTCCTTTTCCCAAAATTGAAACATGTCTTAAAAGGACATCATTTTGGAACTTTGGAGAACATTCAAAAGACTGTGACCGACCAGTTAAAAGCCCTACCAGTTGAAGCCTTCCAGCGCTGCTACCAGGAGTGGGAACAATGACTCTGCCGGTGTATAGCTGCCCATGGGAACTACTTTGAAGGGGATAATATTGTTGTTTGAAAAAATAAAAACTTTGGTAAGTAAAAAGTCAGTCTCATTATTTTTCTCACACTCCTCGTAACAACCCAGGAGCATGCAGATTAAACTGCAGTGATTTCACTTAATATTATACGGCATAACTGTCCACAGATTCACCTATAAGTACAAGCATACTATTCACAATATCAGAATTATTAACAAATCACCTTATAGAAATGAGATCCATATATAATCATATACATAAAATGCAAATTTACATGTAGAATCTAAAGGTTATAAATTTAATACACTCAAATGAAACAAAAATTTGCATATTACAAAAAAAAATTGATAAAATAAAACACACTAAACACATAATGCATGTTAATCCGTATATTGTTAGACTGTGTAATAAATGGGTTCCTGACTATAATTTTTTTTCAGATTTAAATGCAGTAAGTTTATTTACAGATTACTCAATTTTTATACAAATATATGTTACTTAGATATATAATATAGCTTACATTATGATAAAGAAATAAAGCAGGCTTTGTGCATAAAATAATAAATTTCTTAATAAAATAAATTATACTTAGAAAAGTAAATCATGCTTGACAATCAATTGTTATTTGTTAGTTTCAAATAAATTGAACATAACATATTCTACGGTTTAATGTTTGCAATTGGTACTACTTGTTACAGATTTTTGGGTTGTGACCATAGTTTTTTTATCCTTTTGCTATAGTCAGAATCATCACACTCATGATACAATTAAATGGATAACTTCTACGATTGTATCGAAAAAAAAATTGTCAAAATTAACATTGTGATTTTTGATTGTAACCTAAAAATTGGGCATATAGACCATGTTATTCTTTTTACTTTTTCTGATCTATGCACATATTTGCCAGAAGTTTAATAAGTTTATTATGTTTAATTTTACTTCTGCTGTTTTTTTTTTATTTTATTGTTACATAAGTTCTGTAAAAAAGAAGTAAAAAAGTGAGTAAAATATATTAACTCATTTTGTTGCAGAGATCTATTTTAATTAAATTTATCAGTTCATCTTTGAATTTGGATGTATGTTTAAATATTTTATGTTAGATAAATTCACCATTCATGCTTCATTTTTGTATTTCTGTACTGGTGCGAGTTGATTCTGTTCAAAGCTGTAAAATTTAAACAATCTTTAAATCAAAATGTTCTTAGTATTTGTACATCAGATCTATGGTAACTGATCTTTTTTCTGGAATGGGATTAACTGTTTTGTCATTATCCACATACAGAATACCAACAATAGTACATCCACAACTTTGTTTAACTTAGATTACCTACAATCGTACTTCGTTTTATTTTCCACATTTTATTCTTTCAATAGTCTAATATTGAACCATCAAAAGTTTAGATAGTATTGTCAAAAAAAAAGGTTAAGACAAGATTATTGTATTGCACTAAAATTAAACATCTTCGCGTAAATTTAATCTCTCATATCTGAATAATTTTTACTTTTTTATCTTGATTGATGGCCATTAATGAATTTCATATCACTAACTTTACATTGATACAGAAAAATAATGTTTTAATCTCTCAAACCTAGGTGATAAATAAAATATCCTTTTTTATATTATCTCTGTAGCTGATTGATTTTATAATGCAGTGATATATTTTTGAATATGCTTTTTAGACAAAAAGAGTGATCTATATTACAATCTTGATCCATCTTTATAACTATTGATTGGGTTTAAATATTTACTCTCTTAATTTATTAATCATTATACAATTTATATATATATAATAATACAATAAAAATATATATATATTACACATCATATATTAATTATATATGTAATGAATGTGCTTTATTAGAGTTTGTTGGTTGTTACAATTTCAATAATTACTGAAAAATGTTACAGTTGTATTTTTTTAGGAGGGGGGTTATTTGAAGTCAACTACCTCTTACAAACATGCAATTTATGAATTTATTGTAACCCTAAATTTCTAGTGTATTAATGAATATTATTATTATTTTTTGTTTTATAGAAAAATAAAAATAATAATTCTTGATTTTTATTAAATTTAAGCAAAATACAAGCATAGGATATATTTTTTTTTATGTTGTATCTAAAATAAATCACTCCTACAGTAAGGAAAGTTCAGGATCTGGCTATGTCCTACATTCAGAGGTTAAATTCAGCAGCTTCTTTAAAAGTTCTTTTTACAAACTAGCGCAAACTTAGATTGTGCTATGCCAATCAAAGCTGATCTAAAAGATATCCTCACTATGAATAAACTTTTGAGGGAGGGGATAATATAGGACAATATTCTTATGATTGAACGCTTTCACAAAAGGAGTTTTAACAAATTTAAAATTCAAACAGGAACAGAATTTGGTCTTCTACTATCGTTTAACAGCGACAGCTTCTCAACAGTGAAAAAAGGGGAAGCAATTTGTATTTCTTGAGGATAGGGAAGTGGAAATAAGGAAATTGTTATATAAACTTTTATAGATAGTGATTTTTCCTTATTTAGAGAATAATAGATCCCAAGATATCTTACTAATGTGGTTAGACTAGAGATGAGGAGAGTACAAAGTTAGTTGGTTTTCCCTAAGATTCTGAGAATTAGTGTGATATAGGAAACTAAGAAAAAAATAAAAGGAAGATTTAAGTAAATATAATTATTAAATATTCATCATATGCAGAAACTTAGACAACAGTGAATTTGGCTGTAATTGCTGAGAATGTCTGTTGTGAAGGAGTGGATTACTGTATGAATGACCATTAAATTTTAACGATCAATATAAATTTAAGGTTGGCTTTTAGCAACTTTTTTAACTCAAATTAATAACTTTTTGTGTCAATATTTTACAGACAGAAACTTCAGATCTTATAACAAAAATAAGGGAACAACATACTGAAATATACAGATTGAAAGAGGAGGTTAGTAATAAAACACAACAATTTTTTCTTTTAACACTTCAGAAATGTAGAGGCTTATATATATGTTTCCTCTGTTTCAGAATGGACTTGAAATTTAAATTTTCTATTGTATATTATTTATTTACTTATAGGTTACATGAAGTTATTTATATATTCATGAATTTTAAGACTATAATAGATGTATTACAAACTGAAAGAATTTGTTTATAACATGCAATGCTCTACTCAAGGACATATTTTTGCATCATGTCTTTCAAATGGATCAATATTAGCCTTCATGTTTATCTGTCTTTCCATTTTTCTCCTTCCATCATTTCTCTATTCACTTCCCCTTTTTTTGGTATTTTTTTTCAATTTTGTCTCTAAAATCTTATACACCATACTCAGTGGTTCTCGTTTAAAGGTCTTTTTAATTCCTATTTTTTTCTATTCTGTAATATATATCAATCATTTTTTTCCTAATTCCATGAATACTTACTTTTGGCTGTCCAAAGAAGCCTCTACAGCAAATTAAGACATAACTTATATCACAACAAACATTTGTAACAATAATAAAGTTGATAGTCTAGATTAGATATCAGTAATAATTACTTGCATCTAATTTCTTCTTACAAATTTTTTTGTTAAAGCTTTCTTCTTACAAATTTTATAAATTTCTTGGCTTTATTTCAAATTAAAAATAGTTTCCCTTGTTTATTAATCATAAACATTGGAAAAATATTAAGTTCAATTACCTTCATTCTATCCATTTTTGCTGTAATATTTATTAAAAACTCATTAATTTGTGTTATTTATCAAACAACTATTCATTCTCAATTATATAAAAAAGGATCTAAACACTTACAATTCACTAATATTTCCATTACTGATATTAGATTCAGTCATTAGAACAATAGAAGTCCCTAGAAAGAGCAAAAGAATCTCCAAGCATTCCATTTAACTCTTTATGTTATTTCAGAATTTTTCATGTAGATAAGCACTGAGATCAATACCTCCTACATATTTTGAAGATATTTGTATTAATAAAGTTATAATGCAATACTAAAATCATAAAACAATTAATTTATTATTGAAGTGCTATTAAAAAAGAGATGTGAAATGATAAATATTACAAAAAACTATTGTACTTAGATAACAGAAAAAAAAATCTTTAAATGCTATAAATAATTATCAGGTATTTTATTGTTTCCTGTGAAACTTGAGTATAATGGAATGGCATTTCATCATCAGCTGATTTTATTCTCATCTGTTATATGTTTACATCTTTTATATTATATTTTATTAGATTTTTTTTTTAAGAAAATGAATATGTACATATTTTTACGGAAATTTTTATAAATAAGGAAATCCTAAATAAGTTGTATATTTTTATTTTTTTCAGTTTTTTACAGTATAACATCTAAACTAACCTAATCTTGGAGATAAATATTAGTTGACTTCTGATAGCTCTTTTTGGTTATTTGTTTTGTGGTCAGTAAAGTGAAACTTAATATTTGTTTTATTACTGTTTGGAAAAATAAATGCCAGTGTGATTTTATTGAAAAAAATTTTTCCTCATTAGTGTTAGTGTTTTGTAATAGTTAAATACGTCTTCCTTCATTGTACTTTTATATTTTAAGATTTATGTGAGCTGATAGAATCATTTTTTTGTTGTTAGTGCAGTGTAAATTTATCGGTTGTAAAGTATGTGTTTATGTTTAAAAAGTAAGAGGATTAGCGAGTTAGGAAAGATACTATTCTTTATTACTAAAACTTGTATAAATTTGTATCAAATGTGTTCTTAATAAGGTGAAAGTTTTCAGTGTGGTAAACTTCTTTTATTAAAAAAAATAAATCATTAGATATATGCATTTTAAATAATTAGATTGCTAGAAATTTGTTTATGAAATAGTTATTTCTTCAAAAAAAAAAGAGACTGTATTTAAACTTAATGACACAAGTTTTAAATATTTTAATTGCTAACCATGGGCTCCAGATTAGATTCAGGACAATTAACATTTTAGTAAATTGCCAATAACTGACGTCCATCTCTATTTCAAGCAAATATCATGTCGTTATTTTCTCACTTGTAAACTCATACATAAAAATTACAAATTGTATTGATGGCTAACCTGCATTGGCATGTGCCCAAATGTTTCCGGTTTAATTTGTGATTACATAGTTAACAGAGCTAGGTTCAACTTTTATAATTTATTAATAACATAATTTTTGTATAATAATAGTCTGGTATTTAAGTAGGAATAGTTGGTTCACTTTCTTATACAGCCTGGCAAAGAGCCAATGAAATGAAAAATCATTTTCATGTATTTTTTATTATTATAAATAGACATTTGCTTATTTTTATAACAATGCTGTTGGCATCAATTTTACTTTTAAGTTGTTTATCAGGTTACTTACTGATACAAAAGAGATTTATTATTGACATCAATAATAAATAAAATCCATATAAAATGACTGATAATATCTATTCTTTACACTTCCCCTTCTTTAGTATATCACAGAATTATAATCTAATATCATGGTAATATCAATTCCTCTACTGAATTGAAAAGCACTGCATGTAATTCACTGCTTCAAAACAGTGAATGCCTGCCTATTTTATTTTGTTACTTTGTACTTTTTGCTCCATCTTCTTATGGCTATGATGTATATAAAATATCTGCCAAGAGGCACCAATTTGTTATTTTCTCTGAAAGTAATGATATGATGCTAATTATATAAATTAATCCCTGTGATAAATGGAATGAAGGTGCAGTTGTTTTTTTATTTGACTATTACCTGCCATTACAATGGGCATAGCATATTAATATTCAACATTACATTCCTCAATGAAGAAGAGAACAGGAAAATACTTCATTTCTTACTTATTAATTCTGGCATGGGATGTTCATTATTAATAATAATAGTTCTCCCTTGTTTTAGAATCCTTCTAATTTACAACTAATTTATAGAAAATCAGATATAAACTAACACACATATACAACTAGAAAATTTTTCGTCAAAAATTTTAGTTCTTGTCAGGATTCTCAAATTTTTGAGAAATAACAAAAATTAGAGGTGATATTTTTTATGTTAGTAATTTGACTCTGTAAAGCAAACTGACTCAAATTTTTGAGAAATACAAAAATTAGGGGTGTTATTTTTTGATATTAGTAATTTGACTGTAATGCATTATTAAGCATAGGTAAGTAAAGGAATCAGTAGCAGAGTTGAGTGGACAATAAAATTGGAAATTTACAAAAATTGGCTTTTATTTTGAGTTGAAAAACTTTACCATTAGTGATAAAGTGTAATGATAAAAATTCTACAGAAAGGAAAAAATTATTTATGGTACAAATAATTAAGGTTGCAAAATGTTATAAATAATTTGAGATTAAAAGATTTGTTCAGAATAGAAAGAAAAATATAAAATTTGATCAAACCAATCAAATGATTGGTGATAAAGAAATAAGTCTTATAATAACTTTATGCTTTAGAATAGAAAAAATTATAAATGGTGGCTGTGTTAAAGAAGAAAAATTAAAGAAGTTTTTATGCATACACAAAAAGAGAGAGGGAGAGAGAGATATACATACATTCTCTGTTAAATATTTTAGTTATATTTATTAATTTATCAAATTATATGTTTATTTGCTAGGCGTTTCAAGCAGGCTAATTTATTTGTTACAAATTTAATTGTAAGATGAATAAAAGTAATGCATTTGTTATTATTTATTACTTTAATTTTTTTGCAGATTATTAAATTAAATACAATATTAGATGAACTTAGAACTGCAGATAAAAGTACTGATGAATATCCCACCTCAGCCTGTGATAGTGTTGTAAATCTAAAACAAGATGATGAAAAGGTATATTTCACTAATGTTATATTTAATATTGTTCATATTTAGTGATTAACTCCTTCCACAAAATTGGGACTTCATTTAATATTAAATTTGTGTGTATTTCTGGGTTACAAATTCCCTAAATAACATCTTTTTCAAGGAGCATAGCTTATTTATTACTTACTACCTTCCCAGCTATGTAGTTATAATGTGCAGCTCAGTATACTACATAAGAGAAAGTATTCTAATTGAGTCAAACCTTTTTTTTCTTTAAATTCATTTTAGCCGATTTTGATGTTTCACAATCTGTCTAACCAATAAAAACAATTTTAGCATTTGAAAATTGTTAATGTATATATGAATGTTGTCTGTATTTTACTGTATCACTAGATTAGATGGATCAATTTAGATGCGATTTCCCTTTATGATTTCTGTATATGGGGCATTGATATTATTTAAATTTGGGCACAATTAATCAAGAGGGCAGAGAAATAAATATGAACTTCACAGAACCCATATCTCAAAATTTTATTCAAAGAATAAGCAACTTTTTTCACATAATTTAATGTCCTTTAGGTAGGCCTATCTAAGATACTTTCTGATTGTGCTTGACCTACTTTAAATTCTCAGAAAGAGGAGGGGACCAAATAATGTTTTTTTTCTTGTTTCTGGGGATCAAGTCTAGTCAAGTTCTTGTATTAATTAGATGTTTTCATTACAGTTGTTAAAACTGAAGTTTATTAATAATTTTCCCTTTAAGTCATAATCTGCTGAGGATGAAGCCCTTAGAAGAGTTGCATAACTTCACCAGTTAAGCCAGGAAAGTTAACCATAAAATTAGCTTCAAAGCTACTTTTTCTAGGCTTTTCTTGTTTATTGATTTCACGCTAAATTTTTTTTCTAAAAAGATCAGAGTTTATTCATAATATGAAACGACTGGACTGGCACTAGATAGGAAATCTTTGAAATTTGCATCAAACCAGTCAAATGACTGGGAAAAAAATTTAAATTATGCTGTCTTATCCTTAAATTGTAAAATTTACCCTTAATAACCTTTTGTGCTACATCTAATAAAAATGTAACTATATTTCAGACCTATTCAAAATTCTTCTTAGAGTATTCATTTGTTAAAAATTAATGTTTAAATAAATTATTTGTATATTCAGAATAAGTAAATGTTCCATAAGTCTCAAAAAATTGGATTGACTTAACACATGCAAAATTAGTCTAGCTAGAAATAAATATTACCCATTTAAATGACTAAAGATAAAGATTAAGTGGTAGATTGTGAAGATTTTTAACAGATCTCCTATATATCCATCTACTGGGAAATTGGACATCAAGAAACTATCACTGTGGAAAAATTTCTTCAGCAATCATAAAAAACTATACTGAGGGAACTGTTTGCACAACAGTTCTTTCAGCCCATTGACCTTACCATTTGCCCATTAACTTCACAATTAATGCACAAATTGGCTACATAACTTTTAACAATGTTTATCCAAATAAATGCTTATGTATTAGCAATCTAAAACATCATCCTTGGAAGTCAAGTTGATCATCAAGAACGTCTTCAGCAACTTGTTGAAGCTGATGTTTTTAATTATTATGAGTCCAATTGTGTTCATGCAAGATATGAATATAATCATTGACTTTTGATAACACATGTATTTCTATGGAGTATTAGGTAGTCTGGTATTTGGTAATACAGGTATTTCTATGGTTGTTTCTACATGTGTAATAGATTGGGCCAAGCAAGTTTTTGGCTTTTATATCATTAATTTTTCTAATCTTTCTGAATGTTTTCAGCAGTTTTCTTCTTTTCCCCAGGCATCAAGATAACTGGAATTCATTGCTTGTACATTTGAAACATTCTAAAATTTTCCTAATTTCAAAATTTTCTCTCATTCACATTCAAATGATATCTTTTAATTTATATTGTGTTCTTTTTTGTTTTTTCAAAATAAATTTTTTACTGTCTTAAATATTTTGTTTATATTTTCATAATTTATTATTTACAGAAATCATTATTTTAACTTTATATTCTTTCATGTAAAATATTGTTATTGAATTCTCTATTTCAAGTATACATATAAATATGAAATATTTAAGATGTACTACTTAACTTTTTATTTGAACTAGGTGTTTTCTTAAGAACTCTTCAATACCCAGTCTCGCTTAAACATTTATGCCACAAATTGTTTGATACCTACTTCTGAAATCTTTTGTAGAAAATTTTGTTCAGCCATTCTGAAGTTACATATCCACAAAGAAACATACACCCAAACACATTATTCTCCCCAAGGATTAGTTGGGCAAAACTGATGGGCAGTTAGTTGCAATTTAGTTATGCTAGCTAAAATATGCTTTAACAAAGTCAATGGTAAAATAGATCTTAATGAAAAATAATATAATTATTTTATAATAGATACACAAACTATACAGAGTGTATCACAAAGTTCTCCCAAGACTTTCTATTCTACTCATGAAAATAATGGAAAAAGTTCATATAAACATATGTCCTAAAATGCTTTGTTTGCGAGTTACGGGTAGTGAAAGATTATGCTCGGATTTTAGCTATTTGGTGAAATGAGGTTGTACTGAAATTTTTAGGACATTAATTAAGGGGCACAATTAGTGATATCTTCTGGCTTTTGATCTGAAAAATCGAACAAAATAGGTCCCAGAACTGCATCTGCAGTAGTTTTTGAGAAATCTGGAAAACTATTAAATTAGGGTAAAAATACTACCCTGGTTTTTATGTTTGACATTTAATATCTTTGTTGTATGGGTAATAAACACAAAAATGTTTAAACAGAACTTATAGAAACAAAATTGGGATGAAATAAGTTGAATAAAAAAGAAAAGTTATTAAAATTCAAATTTTATTTAGAAACAGTGTACATTTCTACATTTTTCAGAAAAGTACACATGTCATGTAAACAAAAACCAAATTCTGTTTTGGTGATGTGAAAAATTTGTAAAAGCAAAATTACTTAGATAATAATTTTTTTATTATCTCACTTCTGCAACTGATGGAATACAAATTGACAACTCTGCAAGTATGTTCTATTTACCAATGAGGCAAATTTCACTTGAGGTGGTGTCAACAACTTTGCATTGAGTATACATGGACAGAAGTAAAACTTCATGAAATGGTAGAAAGCAATTTTCAACATCGATTTAGCATTAATGTATGGTATGACCTCTTCACATTAGCCGTTTGGACAGTTCATATTACCTGGCCACTTAAATACTGGGGTCATCTTCAAGCAGCTGCTGCCGGAGCTGCTTGAAGATGTTCCTCTAGTGCCGAGACGCATGGTATATTTCCAGTATAATGTTGTGCCTCCCCACTTCTATTGTGCCATTTCCACTCACTGAAATCATAATTTCCTTGAGAAATGGATTAGTTGTAGAGGTGAGGTCCACACTCCTCGCCACCAGAATTGTCTGATCCTAACGCCTTTAGATTTTTGCACCTGGGATGAATGAAAAATATTGTATTCAAGACAAAAATACATTCTCATGAGGAATTGTCTGCATTATGGATGCAGCTGAGCAACTTAAGGAAAACCCTAAAGAACAAAAAAGAGCAACAAAAGTAGTACAGAAGCATGCCAAGTGTTGAAAATGAGCTCGTTTTTGAACATTTTATAAACTGATATGTATAATGTACTTTGGTCTAGTGTAGTATTTGTAAATAAAGTTCTAATTCTCTAACTTTTTTTTTGTTTTATTCAACTTATTTCATACCATTTTGTTAAGAATTAAACTCTACAAGTTTTGTTTAAAGGTTTTATGTGCTTATTATCCATTTAACAAAGTTATTGTACATCAAAGGTAAAAACAGGACTTTTACTCCAATTTATTGGTTTTCATCCCAGATTTCTCAAACTGGTGCATATACAATGAACCTATGCTGTGGTTCTGGGACATATTTTTTCAATTTTTCAGATCATAAACCATAAGAAATCACTAATTCTGTACCTTAATTAATGATCTAAAAATTTCAGTATGGCCTCATTTCACCAGGGTAGCTGAAATACGAGCAAAATCTTTTGCTGGTCATAATTAATGAAGCATTTTTGGAAATTTTAGAATAGGTTATGGAAGTCTCAGAAGAACTTCATGATACATTCTGTATAAATTTTCATATAAAAAAATACTTCAATAATAAACAAAATTATACAAGTATACTCAGTATATTTAAAAAAATATAAAAGAAATTAAAAATTTGCTTAACATGAAAAAGCTATAAATTATCTTGATTTAAAAATGATAAAATAAAATTTGAAATACTTTATCATTATTTTTTAAATTTAAAAACTTTCCTTTTTAAAAAATTAAAAAAAAAAATTTTTAATGCATTTGATAAAGCAGTACAGACTGCAAAGGCACTAATGTGAGTGAATTAAAAAAAAAAGCAGTAAGTGATAAAGTTTAATTTCTTTACAGAATTGTATTCTTTTTTATTATAGTGATATTATTTTTACAGTGATATTTTTATTTTATGTATTTGATAATAATAAATTTATTCTGCCAGGATACTAAACAAAAAAATTCATTAAACTTTTCATATGGATATACATGTATATATATATATATTGTAAATATAACTTATTGTAAATATAAAATTAATAAAAGTAAAATACAATATTTGAGGAAAACACATGCACACACAATTTGGTAGTATAGGCTATAACAAACAATAACTGCAATTACAAAGACAGTGAAAATTACATAAAATTAGAAAATCAGGAAAGAAGTCAAATGTAAGGGAGATGTATTGGTTATGGATGTAAAATTTGGTGGATGTGGTGATTTGTTAAAGCAGTATGGAAAGTTTAAAGAAGAAGAACTAACTAATGAAATTGTTTTTCAACCAAGTAAAAAGTAGAAATTTATTTTAATCATCCAGAGCTATTTGAGAAGGCTGTGCTCTATTGCACAGCCTTCTCATGAAAATATAGAATATAGCCTAATATTAGAATATAGTAATTAGATTTGCAAACTAAAAAGTAAATTATATATTTTGGAAAATCTATTAAAATTAGAAAATTTAATGGTTATCAGCAGTAAAAACAAAGTGAGATAGTTGTGGGTGTAACTTACCACAAAAAAGGGAATCCATATATAAATTAATTAGGTTAAATTGATAATTGTGGCTAAAATTATTGAATTTTCTTGTTATTTTCAGATTAACATAATCTGAATGTTCTATAAATCTGAACCACTGGCATAGAGATTTTAAAAATCTTTGTAATTTGTTATGTAAAAACAGCAGTTATTCATTTTTTAATTTGCTGTTAAAAAGTAATGTAAAAATAATTCCAAAAGATGTTTTTTTTTTAATATAAACTGCATAGTATCTTTGATCAGAATGCCTAAGAATAATAAACTTTAAATTTCTATGAGGAGAATGATCTGGTTTTCTAAATGGACATACAAAGGAGCTGCAAGGAATTTGTTTATTAGACCTCAGAGATCCTTGTTTATTGATTAATACATTGTATCTAGTTCACTAATTAAATTAATCATGGGATTTGATGTTGATAAAGGCCTATTCTATGACTATCTCCTAATAATAATTAGAACAATAGTATTAAAGTATAAATAAGGTGACAAGGAATTTCCACTGATTTCAGAGTTGACAGAAAGATGTAAATAAAGACAATCAGGCCAAAATATGATAGCAGTTGCAACATCTAAGTCCAAGAAAGCAAATGTTGAAAGTTCATTAAAAATTATGTACAAATCTGTTCATACAAATGCAAAAATGGCTACTGAGTCTTGGAAGATTGTTAGATATCTTAAAAAGAAACAATTTATGATGCATCATAAAATTGGAATTTGTGATAAGTTTTTATTTTAGGAATACGGAGTGTACAAAAAAGAATACTGGAGAGTTTAAAAATTAATATCTTATAACTTTGATATACAGTAATAAATCACAAATAAAATGGAAGAGAAATTCTTACAGTTTTTCCCTACAAGTGTTCAGTGTGAGCACCTTCTGTCAAATGGCATACATCCAAACAATAGGAGGATTCATCCTATACTTTAATCAGCATGTCTGGAGTACTAGAAGGGCCAACTGCTTCAATCTTAACATCTCAAATTGGGTAGATAAGTAAGTAGTGGAAAGAAATGTAAAAGAACTTTTATAAAACCTCAAAGCTCAAAGCTCAAAGGAAAACTAGTGACCTTGGAAGTAACTACAAACAAGCTGTATCATTGGGTTGGGGAGAACATTCAAACAATCTCATATAGTTGCCAGTTGGTAACAGTCTCATATAGTTGGTATGCCAGTGAGGAGGCATACCATCTTGTTGCCAAATAAAATTTGTTTTGGTTTATCAAACAGTTTAAGATTGTATAACTCTTGTTGTGCTTGCTCCAGCAAAAAATAACGACCTGTAAACTTGCCATTGAGATACTGGACAGAAAATATTTTATTTTGGGGAGTCCCTTTTGGATTGTAAGAGTTCATGGTTATTTTCTTGCCTGCAGATACAGGTATTATGTGTGTTAACTTTTCCATTAAGATGGAGAGATGACTCATCACTAAACACAATACAATGAAGAAAGTCACTCTTCATGCTGCAACATTTTGATTGCAAATCAATGAGAATAGCATTTCAGAAGACTTCACAGCCTGTAACAGCTATAAATGGTATGGATGTATATCTAAGTGTTTCCTTATAACATTAAACATAGTTATCAGCAGACTGCTAGTTTGCAGCTGGTCTTCCTAGCAATTTTTTAGCATTATGCAAGAAAGATTCTTTTATATGTTCAACATTTTCTTGACACATTTGGTCATCTGTATTCTTCCATTGACACAGACATCTGGTCATTTCAAAACGATTATGCCATCAACAAATGTTATAGTCACAATTAAATATTCTATGGAATTCATATTGAGCTATAACTACATATTCACATTTAGCAAAATAGAAGTTTTTCTATTTAGGAGTCACCATCTTTGCAAGTGGCACTGTCAAGCAGAAAGACTGGGAGTCAATTTACAGCCATGCACACAACTTTTCTTTTGCTCTTTGATTCTAGCCCTAAATCAACACTATACACTTCATCTAAGAGAGATATTATAACAAACTAAAATCCTAATATTCTTTTTGTATATATCAATATGTATTGTATCAATCACATGCTTGCAGCAGAGTCTTTATGTCATGCTATTCATAAGTAATGATATTCTCAATATTGAATATCAAATGTGCAACTGAACAAAAGTTTTATAAAATGCTAAAGATCAGGGGGAATAAAGCACCTAGGGGCAGATTTGGTTTTGATTTTGGGGTACATAAATTAAAATCTAATAATGTGTTAAATAAAGATGGTACACCAATATATAATACGAAAGGTAAAGTCGATAGATGGGTGGAATATATTGAAGAGTTATACGGAGGAAATGAATTAGAAAATGGTGTTATAGAGGAAGAAGAGGAAGTTGAGGAGGATGAAATGGGAGAAACAATACTAAGATCTGAATTTAAGAGAGCATTAAAAGATTTAAATGGCAGAAAGGCTTCTGGAATAGACGGAATACCTGTAGAATTACTGCGCAGTGCAGGTGAGGAAGCGATTGATAGATTATACAAACTGGTGTGTAATATTTATGAAAAAGGGGAATTTCCTTCAGACTTCAAAAAAAGTGTTATAGTAATGATACCAAAGAAAGCAGGAGCAGATAATGTGAAGAATACAGAACAATTAGTTTAACTAGTCATGCATCAAAAATCTTAACTAGAATTCTATACAGAAGAATTGAGAGGAGAGTGGAGGAAGTGTTAGGAGAAGACCAATTTGGTTTCAGGAAAAGTATAGGGACAAGGGAAGCAATTTTAGGCCTCAGATTAATAGTAGAAGGAAGATTAAACAAAAACAAACCAACAGACTTGGCGTTTATAGACCTAGAAAAGGCATTCGATAACGTAGACTGGAATAAAATGTTCAGCATTTTAAAAAAATTAGGGTTCAAATACAGAGATAGAAGAACGAAACATGTACAGCTAACATGTACAGGAACCAAACAGCAACAGTAACAATTGAAGAACATAAGAAAGAAGCCGTAATAAGAATGGGAGTCCGACAAGGATGTTCCCTTATCTCCGTTACTTTTTAATCTTTACATGGAACTAGCAGTTAATGATGTTAAAGAACAATTTAGATTCGGAGTAACAGTACAAGGTGAAAAGATAAAGATGCTACGATTTGCTGATGATATAGTAATTCTAGCCGAGAGTAAAAAGGATTTAGAACAAACAATGAACGGCATAGATGAAGTCCTACGCAAGAACTATCGCATGAAAATAAACAAGAACAAAACAAAAGTAATGAAATGTAGTAGAAATAACAAAGATGGACCACTGAATGTGAAAATAGGAGGAAAAAAGGTTATGGAGGTAGAAGAATTTTGTTATTTGGGAAGTAGAATTACTAAAGATGGACGAAGCAGGAGCGACATGAAATGCCGAATAGCACAAGCTAAACGAGCCTTCAGTAAGAAATATAATTTGTTTACATCAAAAATTAATTTAAATGTCAGGAAAAGATTTTTGAAAGTGTATGTTTGGAGTGTCGCTTTATATGGAAGTGAAACTTGGACAATCAGAGTATCTGAGAAAAAAAGATTAGAAGCTTTTGAAGTGTGGTGCTATAGGAGAATGTTAAAAATCAGATGGGTGGATAAAGTGACAAATGAAGAGGTATTGCGGCAAATAGATGAAGAAAGAAACATTTGGAAAAATATAGTTAAAAGAAGAGACAGACTTATAGGGCACATACTAAGGCATCCTGGAATAGTCGCTTTAATTGTGGAAGGACAGGTAGAAGGAAAAAATTATGTAGGCAGACCACGTTTGGAATATGTAAAACAAATTGTTAGGGATGTAGGATGTAGAGGGTATACAGAAATGAAACGACTAGCAGTAGATAGGGAATCTTGGAGAGCTGCATCAAACCAGTCAAATGACTGAAGACGAAAAAAAATTAAGTTTTTAAGAACATGCCAGAGAACTTATTCAGGATGCTGAATATTTTCAGTAAGATATTTAAGAAGGCTTGATATTACAGTAATTGTTTCAATACCTCATTTTGTGATTTATGTTAATTTTTAACGTATATTTTAAAAAGGAAAGTAGACATATTGTGAAAGCATAATGTCTGTCTAAATGATGAGTTATAATTTTGTTGGATTATATAAAAAATACAGTTATTTTAATTATTGTTTTGTGTATATGTTTATATCATTGACATAATTTAAACTATTATATATATATATATATATATATAATTGTTAGGGATGTAGGATGTAGAGGGTATACTGAAATGAAACGACTAGCACTAGATAGGGAATCTTGGAGAGCTGCATCAAACCAGTCAAATGACTGAAGACGAAAAAAGAAAAATATATATATATTTATTTTTTTTTAGGGTGCAGTATCTTTCTTTACTGAAGCCAGCTGTGTGACACCTAGACCTTCCTCTCAAAGTACCAAAGGTTGTTTTGCGTGCAGGAGTTGTAAATGCAAGGTTATATAAATTTGTTATTAAATTTTTTTTCTGAATTTGTTTCTAACAATTGCTTTATTTGTTTTAAACAAATTTTTCTGTAGTGTTATCACCATTTTTTTTGTATGTCACTGCTAATATTTTTTCGGATCTTACGTATTAACACCACTGCAGCTACAGCTAACCTAACCTAACCAGTTGTCTTTTCTAAGTCCTACTTGCTGATCACATTGTCTTAAATAACATTTCCAAAACTTACGTTTACCAAAATAAAGTTTTGTTTTTTTGGTAAAATATTTCGCTTCTGAAAAACTAAAATTGCACCTTGTTCTGTTTTTGGCAAATCCCAAATATGCATTTTTGTAGCACTAAAAAATGGCGTCAAAAATCAGCAAACAACAAGGAATCCAAAAGATTGCTCTTTATTGGTGCATTAGCGCAACTTCTGCTGCGGTGGCATTAATACATAAATACCATTTTTTCTTTCCATCTGGCTTACACATACCAATTTTCAGCATTATATTACCTCGTGTTTGTGACATATGTTTAAGGATTGAAAGGAAAAGAACAACGTACAATAGATAGATAATGATTAATGAAGAAGCCAAAGACACAGACTAGGACTTTCATCACATGTAGAAAACCTATAATGATGATATTGTAAAATATTTCAGATATTCTGTTTGCAGTCATCACTGATGTTATCCATTGCCAAAATTTTACAATTTGAAAAATTTTTTGTACTTGTTTTATTTATGTATTTAAAAAGTTCAATAATACCTTAAGTGCATAAATATTTAATCAAGAGTAAAGTAAGACAGCTTTAATATGAACTTCAAAATTGACAAAGTAGTTTTAATAATGATAATGATATTATTAGTTATATTATATATATATATATATATATATATATATAGTTATTATTAGTTATGATATTATATTAGTTGATAATGATATGCACTTTACATTTAAATAATACAGTATAAAATATTACTAGAAGTTACAATTATTGATATAAATTATATTAGACTTGTTATTTAATTATAACATTTTTTACTAAGTAAAAAAGGCATCAAACGTAGACTGGCTCAAGTTAGGGGAGTATTTGTTAGAAAAAGTTTTAGGGGGTTAAAAATAAATTCTGAAATCAGTAATTTTTTACAGCAGTGAAACTTAGAACCATATATACTCATCTTGTTCCTGTTCTAAGTATCACTAGGTCCTGGGTACACAGGGAGGCTCTATTATAAGTTGCAACTTAAATCTTACTTAAACTAATAAAATTAGTCCAAACCGCTCAGGTATTACACAAAATGGCTTAATAATTAGAGAAACATGTACAAAATTCCAAAAAAAACAAAATCATTTTTGCAACTTGGAAAAAGTGTTAAAAACTGATAAAAAATAATAAATATCACTAAAAGACATCCAATTTTAATTTCTAGAGTTGCATTTATTATGTAGACCTATTCTGCACAAATACTCTTTTAGCTTGGCTCTAATTTTGATGTTATCTTATTAAAACTTATATTGCTGTTATGTGATAAGAAAAAAATTATTAAAAAATATTAAAATACAAACAGAATGAATTTGTTTTCATCAGCTTTTTAACAAACATTAATACATGAAAAGACCTTATTGATGAGAATATATGTACAGAAGTTCAATCATATATTAAGTTAAAAAATATTAATTTTATGTGACTTGCAAGGACTATCAGAGGTTCATATATTAAGAGTATTAAAAGAAGCCAAAGAAGACACAGCTACTATAAACTTGATTGAGCTTTTTACTGTCTTCAAAAGTAGAAGTTCCATCAAAAGTTTTCATCAAAGTGTTACATTTTCATAATTTGAACATAAATTCTCATAAATTTTTTCAAATACTAATTAATTGAAGAATTGGAATATGAAAGGATCCCAGATCCCTCTTTAATTTATTTTTTCAGATCTTTTACTTTTTCTTTTTAAATTTAAGACCAATTTTAATAAAAAAACTGTTCCAATTTTGGAATAATTAAATTTCTGTTATTTGAAAGAACTAGGGGGCTGAGATCTATGGAGAATTAAGGAATGAAGCACATAGATATGATTTTTAATATTTTTCTTTTGGTAAAACTCATTTAGAAAAAAGTGATTGGACTATTAAAATGTTTTAAATTTTGTTGATTGAGGGAGCCATATATGTATTGAGCCTACATTTGTACGTTTAAAAAAACATTTTGCATTTAACATTACAAATATTTAAGTATTTAATTTTTTTTGAGGCAACAAAGCCAGAAGGTTTCAAAGTCACCTTGACCATCATTATTTTTAAAGGTGAATACATTTTGAAAAAATTCTGTTATTGTGCAAAATATTAATTTTTGTTAATTGAGTGCTAGAGACGTGAGCATCCTTTTGAGAAATAAACCCTTAACCATTTCTTTCCTGTTTCTTTTTTAATTTCTTCTAAAGGTAAAACATTTTGAAAAATAAAAGTTTAAAACAAAAAATATTTAAACTTTTGTAATTTATGGATATGGACTGTGTAAAAGCCTGTCGGGGACAAAGAGAATTGAAGTTCTTCTTCTGTATTTCAATTTTTTCTTGAAATAAACATTTTGAAAGAATAAAAATTTTAATATAGCAGTATTTAAGTTTTTTTCTTGTGTAAGTTGGTGGTCCAAAGGAGTGTTAAACATTTTTTCAATTCTAGTGGTAGTATCTCTTGGGGCACATTGAATTAGACTTCAATAATTAATCTATCCATCAAATTCATTTAATTGATATGTAATTAGTGGTTTCTTAATGCTCAGACTGTATTATTTAACTATAGTTATTAATTTTAACATTGAGTACCAAGGGACAAATAGGGGGAATATATGACAAGTTACGTAATTATTATATATGTAACAATGTCACTTGGGAAAAAATAATTTTTACAAAAAAAATACTTTGGAAAAACAAGTTTTACAATGTTGATATTTTTTGTATGAGATGTGTTCTTGTAATTACCTTGGACAGACAAACTGTTTTCATTTAACAGTATAGATAGATAATTCATTATTTGCTTAACACCTTGGCCCATTTCTGATATCTTCTTGTTCTGTAACAAGTGCTTAAAACTTTGAGATTTCCTTGTAGCCTCTTGGCTCAACTCCAGTTAATCTACCTGCGGTGCTATGTTAAGTTGATTAGCCTAGTTGAAGACTAGAATAATGAACCCTAGTGGGACTAGAGTCAGCAAGTCTACGATGGAAGGAGATTATGATTTACATCAAGTTTTTACTCAATAAACCTTTTAATCTGTATAAACTGATTATTATATTTGGAAGTATCAAGCAATATGTAAAAGTAGTCGCAAATTAGATTAGAAAATAATCCCAATCAGGCAAAATCTAAGAGAACATGTCAGTAATCATTCTCAACTATACTAGTTGTAGCAAGCCAGTAAAAATATTAGTTGGAACTTCCCTCAAACTTTATAAAATAAATGAGGATGTTGGATAAAGTAAATATTAACATGAACAAAAAAATTGTAAAATAGCATCAATAACTACTACCCAAAAAATAAATATGTATATTATATTTGTTTGGTAAATATACATACGTACCAATTTGCATTATTATAATTGTTTTGTTTTTAGTTTTTTTAGAATTTCTTTTTTTGTAGTTATTAATTATTTTTTAAAATTATTTTTGCAGTTAACTATTTCAAAACTTCAGCAGCTGTTAAAAAGTCAGAATTTCCAGAACTTCTCCCTGAAAAACAAGGTAAAAATGTTATACGTGTTTTACATTACTGTAATATTAGGAATAATAACTTTAAAATTAATTATTTTTGCCATATTACAGAAAATGTTTGGTAAATTATACATTGAAAATTTAAATTCCAGATAATGTATCTGATTTGAAATACGTTGGTTCAAAAGTACAATTAATAATACTATTTGCAATAAATAAATATTACTTCTTTCAAGGGAAGAAATTTTAGTCCTAAAAATCTGTTGTATTTGAGTTTTTTTTAGTGATTAAAGGAATTTTAAATGTAAATAAAAATATTTAAAAAGTAAATATTTATTTATTAAAGAATTCTACATTACAATCACTCAGACTTAAGTGTAGATTGCAATATTAAGTATTACAATAATAAAAGTAATTACACTTTATATTACAAATTTATACATAAGTAGTACGCATATTCAAATAATACATCTGGACTAAACATTGTATCATTCAACTTTCAATTATTAGTAATATTCAAACAACTGCTAATGTGTTCAAGAGTAAAGATCTGTTACTATCATAAGATATATTAACTAGTAGCTTCCCTTCAGAGAGGAAGCTCCATTTAATACTACTGTAACACAGCTTTCAATAAGGTAAATTGCTATTCCATATTCTATTTAACAGTATTAAAAAAATTTCAGCATCAGAAAATTTAAAAATCCAGTCCGTAGACTATCATAAAATAACTTCTATTTTCCTTTATGTAGATTGATAGTTTGATATGTAAGACTTAAAAAGTTAGAATAAGTTAGCAAAGTAAGAATAAGTTCTTTTAAACATTTCACTTTTAGGTTTAGAAATGAATTGCAGAACATATGTTATACTTGGCTACCCTAGTATTACTTTGAATGTTGTTTTCACTCCTGATATTAAAAAATTTTAAAACCAAATTTCAATACAAACAAATTGTAAAATTTTGGCATCCATAAATAATGAAAAAGTGTGTTCTAACCTTGAATTTTTACAAATTAAAATAGGATACTTAATTGTTTTCTGGAGAGTGCTCAAAGTTTTAATCATTGTTAAATATGTTCTACTCCAACATACAATTCCATACTGCAGTTGCAATCCCATGAGTGCATGATACTCATATTAAAACTGATTTTGGTTTGTGAAAGTGTAAAGAATACAGTAATCAAAAATTTTTATTCATTTAAATTTTCAGTTTGTTATTTTGGTTGAGCCTGATAACCTTTGTTCAGTTATTAACTCTAAATACTTTATTTTTTCAACCTGCTGAAACACAATACAATTAACACAATTAATGTAACTAATTGTGTTGTGATATCTATAGTATAATGGTTCATCAAGTTTGATATTTTTACTTATATTGAAAATCATAAATTTTGTTTTGTCACTAAGGACCTTACAATTAGCATTAAACCAATATTTAGTAGTCTCTTTCTTGCAGCATTTTAATTCTAAGCTTCCTCTGCCACATAACTGAGAGCAGTATATCTGCAAAGGCTATCTGAGAATCCTCAAATTTTCTTATACATAAATTATTTCATTTACTATATTTATAGGCTCTGTCAACATTTTCTCTAGAGGTAATACTTTCGATAGATTTTCATTTTTTCTACTACCTAATATCCTATTCTCTGTATTCCGTTCTACTACGTTATTATTTCTATGTTCATTAAAACATGTAATAAAGTTTGTGCTTAGCTTTATTAATATCACTGGATAAATGATTTTTGTTCCTATAAGAATTTAATTTAAATTTCCTGCTATAAGAATGGTTTTTAAATCTCTTAAATAGTAAATTTCTTTTTTTTATTCTTTCACAAAGCTCTAAGTCAATATCCATAGTTTTTTAATAGTGATTTTCCCTGCTGTTTTTTCTCATATTAAAAGAACATAGCTCTTTTTTAAATTTGTTAAAAGAAAGAGTAGCACTAGTTGGCTGAAATAACCTCCCCCCCCCCACAATTATATATACTAACTATATAACCCAACCCCGTAGGGGGAAGACACCCACCTTGTGACGTTACCAGTCGCCACACCACCCCCTCTGATCCGAGCCCTGAGGGGCTTTACTGGAGGTCGTCTTTAGACCCTCTAACTGCTTACATCTCACAGTCATCAGCCAGGCCTCAGTTGGGATAAAATGCCTTGCGATGTAAATGCCTTTGAGATATTTGCATCAGTAAAATACAAATCAAATTTTGCCTTCATATAGTCTCAAATGAACATCTTCACATCCAACCTAACATGATTCTCTCAAACTAACTGACCGAAACTGCGGAAGTGCGAACCCCGCGCCTAGTGCAGATTTGAGAGCACCATTTGTGACTGTGAATGCCTCAGAAAATGAATGAGTTGAAAGGTAAATCAGTGCTACACTCAAAATTATGTCTTACGTAACATAGAAATTCAGACCTACACTCAAATATAAGTCGACCAATTTAGGTCCTAACAAGGGGAACATAACCTCATTCCAGTCCACGTGGGAGCGGTGACAAACCCCACACACATCTGGTCCCATCATGGAGTTTTGCATGGCATTACCAAGTAACCATCAGAACTGCCATTGGCGGAGGGAAGCCATGCCCCTGGCTGCACAGGCTACCATACCCCGCCGGTGCGGCCATCCCCACCAACAGGAGCCCCAAATCAAATAACAAAAAAACATCAATATAACCGTGGCACGATGCCAATGCACCTACCTCCAACCAATCCAATGCCTAAGCCAGAATCCTAGCCACCCGGGATGCTACCATGATCGAGTACCTCGATTAAACTCCCTCTGTAAACCTACACTCTGCAAGGGCGTGAAGAAAACCAGCCACTATAGACCACTCCTTAAGGATCATCCAGTTAATATGGAGATCCAGAAAGGAATGCATTCTCTCAAGTTCCCTGACAGTTCGTGAACGTTTGACCTCATATTGGGGACAGATAACTATATATACTAAATTAGTGGATTTACATAAATCCTCTAATTTTTTATAATCTATGATAATCTTTCTGCCCTCTACATCAGAGTTTTTGACAGGCTTACTTAATTCTTTGAGAAATTTAACTGCACATGTTGTCAGTTTATGATTAGATATATCAGAATCAAAGACTTCTACTGTTTAATCCCTACTTCTAAAAATACATGATCAATCAATACATGAAGGGGTTCATGTTTATTAAGGATAAAAAATTTCATTTTTTATCTTTAGTAATTTTGTTGACTATTTTCAAATCATAAAAAGGTAATAATTGTCAGTATTTGTCTACTATGTTTGTTTTTCTTAATGAACATTAATATCTCCAGTTAACATAAGATCACATAACTCACTGGTAAAAGTATCTTTAGAATAATAACTGAGCCTGTGTACAGATAACACTGTTAATGAAATGGAAACATTTCATTAACAGTCTTATTTATCCTGATATATACATATCTCAGACAAAATTATAATATCTGGTCTGCAATTAACAGGATTCATAAAAACTTGTGTGATAAAAATTTTCCTAATGAGTAGAAATATTTTAATGTTACAATCCACTATCACTGCTTAAAAACAAAATTATATCTACGTACTTTTGACATTAAAAAAAACAAAGAATAATAATAATAATAATAAGAAAAAAAATAAAAACAATAATTTTTTCTTTATAATAAAGTTTTCCAAAAAAAGAAGAAAATTATAATTTGTCTAGATCCTGAGCTGTTATTTTAACGACAAGAGCACCATCTTCTTTTTGCATTAGTATCACACTATTGTGAATCCAAAGGTACTTGAGGGCTTTTTCTTTATTGCATTGTTTAGCTTGTGCTAGCATTCTTCTCTTAGATGCATGCAGTAGCACTTTCATTAAGGTACACTGGACTCTCTTGAAAATAACCCAGGTCCCTTGTTGATAAGTTGTGTTTTACATTCCTTTTTTGCAACTATAAATTTTTATTTGACGTAACAGATATTTTACACTAATTTCTGGTGGCCTCCTACCATGGTAGCCCTCCTGCCATCTAGCTGACGACATAGCTATCATACTCCTCCTCTTAGTTTCAGAGAAGGAAGAACACTCACTTTTTTCTGACTCAAAGATGAGATAAACTCTATATCCTTCTTCGACATTTCAACACAAGTACTGTGGAAGCATTTTTTTCATTCCTTACAGTTAATTTTAGGTTAGCTCTTGAAATAAATTTTTGACTTTTAAAAACTCTCTGCCATTTTATTTAAATATTTTTCAATTTTTCCTTTATATGAATTTAATTTAACTGTACTTATTACTAAATTAGTATTAATCAGTTTATGCATGAAAAACAAATTATTTGTAAAAAATAAATATATTGTACTAGAGTAATTACAAGAATAATTAATTTGAATAAATGTTTTATCTTCCCTAAATAGAAAATAAATTTCATTAAATAAATATTGTCTGATCTTCTGATAAGAGACTAACACTCACTTTGAATTCTGATGTGAATTGGGAATATAATGAAATCTTATTTATTCAATATAATGTGTATTCAGCCCACTTGCTACAATTTAAAACCTGACAAATCTATTAATTTGAGATCGCACAATACAATTTTGATAACAATGCTGTAAACAGTTTATTATCAATAGATAATACTGCATATAACTTAAAATAATCTATATGTAAGTTCTAATATATAATATATATATATATATATTATAACTATTATATATTATATTATATATAATATATATGTAAGTTATATGTAAATCTTATAATTTAAATATTTTGTTTTTCTTAAAAAAAGTAAAATTAGTTTATAAGTAGTAGATTTATTAACAGCAAAAAAAAAAAAAAAATCTGTATGAAACTTAGTTGACATAATTTGACATTGCATGTCAAAGTGTGGCATATTTAATTTTATATTAAATCTAAATAGTCAAACTTTGATCAGAAAGATCATATTGTTTTTCAGCTGTATTTTTGCTTCTTTGTTTCTTCAATAACACAAGATTGTCAGAAATTGAATAGCCTTTTAGCTATTCAAGATGTAGACTTATAATCTTATCTATCATAATCTAACACATGCATATTTCTGAAAAGGCCATAAACTTAATAACTTATTAGTCATAACATAAATATTAAATTCCATATAATCTATTACTAAATAGTTTAATGCATAATAGACATTTTTATAGCTGTGGAACTTTAGCTCAAATGCAGACTAGAGAGTTATATATATATATCTGCATCTGTCAATCCTATCTAAAAACTGCTAGGGCTGTTAGCAACCCAATAAAAGAGTTATTCTCAAATAGGCATTAATATGCTCATGAATAATAAATTTCTTACAGCAAAGAAATTAGTAGCATGAAGGATTTGCATTTTTAAGTGAATGGAATATACTATTGTACACTGCACACCAAGTAGGCCAAAACACCTAACAACATTCAGACCTACTAAAGAAATCTTCAGTGTCATCACCAAAGTAATTGGATATCTAAATATTACTGGGAGTACAGTAAATCATAATCTGAAATAATGGTGACTCTTGTATCTCAGATGCTTTACATTTATTACAAATACAGGCATTATAATATTCCAATGTTGTTTTAATAGACAGTATGAATAAAAAATTAATTTCTCCTTTTCTACAATGAATTGTACATTATATACTTCCTCTCCCCAAACCTTTAGTCCTTTAAATGACTATATTAAGAGGCTGGGATAATGTGTTTGCTTTGGGCTTTTGATTTTAACCCTGAATCTTGGCTGGGTCTCTATTTTCTCTGCTAGATCCTAATTCTTTATTGCGTTTTTTAATTATTTTTCTGCATCTTCTTATTGAAGGTTTTTTCTGCTCTAATTTTACTCACTTGCTTTTAAAAAAATTGTATATCAATAAACATCATGATCATTCTCTTAAAATTAAATCAGAGTTAAAAGACCCTGATTTAATTTAATTTCATGAGTGTAGCATCAACATGGGACACTGTTTTGTTTTATTAACTTTTCTTTTTTAATATATTTATTGACTTATTTTTATTGAAACAGATTGTTGAAAATAATGCAGTAATAGCTGAATTACAAAGTGCTATGATGGGTAAAGACTTTAATAGAAATACCACAGAATGTCAGCAAAGTACATCACAGAATTTATGTTGTGGAAAATCAAAGGTTTGTTACGTTTGTTTCTTTTTTCCTAATTTTGAGTAACATCAACTTCTGTGATAATTAACCCTTGACTATCAGTCATATATGGTTACTCCAGAATGAAGATGCATCTTGAATTGTTTAACCTAAACATAATGCAATCATTATTGTTAATTCTACCAGTAAATATCCTGTAGAAGTTGTTGATTAAAATATTACCTTTAGAAGAGGACTCAATTGTTAAATAACTAGGATTTAAATTAAGACTAGAAAATAAACTAATGAATTAGAATTAAATTAATTACACTAGAACAAGATTTAAATAATTGTTCTATCAAATACTTTGTGTTTATATCCAATATATAACATGAGAAATTTGAAAAAATAAAAATACTTTAAAACTTTATATAATATTTACCATTTCATAAAGTACTTGAAACATTCCTTATTTTTTATCAGATTTAAAAAAATGTTATGCACTATTTGAAAACTTGACCCTACTTTCCAATATTGCAGCTACCTTAAGTTCTTTCTGTGGTAATCCCCACTTTTTATTGAACTTACAGTTAGAAGATACCATTTGAAGGGCTTAGATGATAAGGGGTACAAATGCCAAAAACCACTTTCTTGAAAAGTGGGTAATTGAAAAATTTAATTCCAAATAAAAACAGCAAGAGTAAAAATTATGTAATATTTACACACAAAGGTTTTTAAAACAAGATAATAAAACTATGTTTAGATAACTCATATTTTGTCTTTCACCAGTCATTTTTTAATAAGGAGTCACACTTGTACTCCTTTTCCTGCAAATGAAAAAGGAACTGCAATAATGCTAATAAGTTAAGGAAAATCAATTATTGTATTTTTACTATAAATAAGTAAATTAAGTCAGATCTCAAACAACATCACTTGTCTCTTGCATTGCTGTGATTTTGAGTCAGTGCCAAAAATATTGCAATCATTAGAAAATCTTCCTACTGTGTTGGACTTCATGTTATACTTTACGGATGGCATGTCTTCATTGAATGCTCTTTTGTACAACAGCATCTATTGTTCATACTTTTGTTCTGCAAACATTGCTGTTTTGCATCCGAACTGAACAACAGACTGATAATGAAGTCTTCCTCTTTCATACGTGTCATCAGGAATTTTATATTACTTTTTGCAATAATCTGTGCCCAGTGTTCTGGAAGGAACACCACCTCTTCATTTATTCTTTCTTGTAGTGAAATCACAGTACAAACATTATAAGAAAGCACTGGTAGGAGGAACTTGTGGTCTGCAGTTGTTAAATTAGTATTGCTAACAACATATATCCAGAATTTCATTACAAATTGGTTTCTTATTTTGGCCCCCACAGTTATCATTGAAAGCTGTAAGGTGTGCAATTGTAAACTGTACTCACCGGATTGGCGTAGTGATGATCTCATCATTGCATTGGCTGATTTCGAAGTTGAGAGTTCTAAAGTTCAAATTCTAGTAAAAGGCAGCTACTGTTATTTGGATTTGCATACTAAATCATGGATACTGGTGTTCTTTGGTGGTTGGGGTTCAATTAACCATACATAGCAGAAATGGTCAAACTGAGACTGTACAAGATTATACTTCATTTACATTCATACATATCATCTTCATTCAACCTCTGAAGTAATACATTACGGTGGTTCTGGAGGCTAAAAAAAAAAAAAACGATAGGTGTGTAACTGTGGGGGGCAATGAATAATATATTTCAATAAACAAGACATGATTTCCTCATAACCTCTTGCAGCTTGACCCTCATCCCATAAAAACACACATACATTTCTTCTAGCAAGGTTGTATACACATAATTGTATATGCCTGGAATAAATATACTTTAGAGAATGTTAAAACCAGTATTGGCAATATTTTTGAAGGTCAAAACATATTGTAATATGGGTAGAATCAGTTTTACATTGTTCTTTATCCTATACCATGGCAGATTTGGCATTCTTTGCTTTATGCAGAAGGATCTGTTTTTCCTTAATAGCAACATATTTTGAATCAGATGATCCATATTTGATAGTGTTTTGTAGTGTGTTACATGTGTTATAATTTTCACTGTAAGGTTTGTGAAAATTGTGATTGTAGCTTGTGTTAAAACCATGTCTATAGAAAGATATATTCCCAGGCTCCTGGCCTCTTTGCCTCATTCTTGGCAAAATTCCTGATGCAAATCATAAAGTTTTGTAAGGGTTAGGTCACTATTCAGATATTTTCTGTTTGGGACTTGTAGCTTGAAATAGTGGCTACTACTCATATAGAATGGTAACAGTGAAATATGTTCCTTAACAAAATTTTGTTTGCAGGGCATTTTCTATTTTTCTGGAATTTGCAGGAGTTTAGTGGCCTCATTTTTCTAGAGGTGAAATACCAGTTTCTTATTTTTTTTTCTCAGTTTTAACATTAGTGATAACCTTATTTGTGATATCCAGGGTTTTTAAAAAAAATTCTTGACGTACCAGTGTTTCTGCTAGGTAATACTTACAGCTAACAGATTTACCATGAATCGCATTTTCCTTTTTCTTGCTTGAGTCATCCAAAACAATTGCAGAATTTAAATGATTGTAATTCAGGATGATTATAATCTCCAGTTGCTGAGACTCCAATACACATCAAAAAGTATTCTACGTTCTTCCTCACTCAAGTTTTAAGTTTTCTAGCCTTATGTGTTTTACCTTTTCGATTTGTGTTTGCTATGCCAGTGTTTCATACACTTAATGCCTTATTTTTTTTCCAAAGATGCATTCTTGCAGTTTTTCTTCCTGGTTGTTCAGGTTTCTTTGAAGGTGATACCTCTGCAACATTTTGTTCCTCCATTCCATGTAAATGTTATTTACATTTTTGTAAATAACATTTATTAAACAGAAAAGAGAATGCTGTTGCTAAATAAAACAACCTCAACACAATTTTGATAGAAATGTCAGGGATTTAAACACACAGTATAGTAATAAAAAAAAGACTTTATTTATAGATATTGTTATCAAATAATAGGCTTACCTTTATGAGAAAAAGGCTTGCTGGAAATATCTTCATCTGTATTAGGATTGTAGGTTACGTCTTCATTGGTATTGGCTGTAAAATTTGTAAAGCACTGTTGGGCCTAGCCTGCAAACATGAAGAATACAATGAAAAAAATAAGAATATAATGTATAATTTATGTCAAACACAAGGCTTTCTCCTGTGTCTGATATGGTTATGTTTCTGACAGTGTCTAAAGTTCTAATTAAGTAACAGTAACTAATAATATAATAACAGTTAAATTGATTATTAAAATATAAACCTTATCATAATAAATAATAATACTAAAGAAAACAGCTTGAAATTAGTAAACAATAATAACAGCAGCAAGCACATAAATTGAACAAATCAGCTGTAGCTTTATGGACAAGGGGTGTGAGTGACTTGTATTCCTTGTACTCTCATCAGAACATTTGATTCAAGAAGTGTTTTTTTTCAATTTGCCTCTAGATATCAGCACTGGATAGAGATAGGTCTCTTATCCGCAACATTTTTAATGCTATTGGCTATTCATTTCTACATACAACTTAATTTACCAGAAAAAGTAATTTTATACCTTATCCTCTAAGCTATTCATTTGTTATTTCTTTAAGAATGTATCAATTTTGGGTCTACAGCCACTTTTGTGACATTTCATAAAATTGGTCATTTACTTGATTTTTGGAGGATGCTTAAAATTGCATTTAAAGTTTGTATTAAAAATATTATTTTTAATGAATAAGACATAGATAAACCTTTGCAGTTAGTTGTAGACATGTGAAAATTATTCTGTTTTACTACTAGAGTTAATGTTAAAACAGCCTTATTGAAGTACATCAAGCCTAAAATTTCAATGTAGTTCTTTAAAAGTAATGAATATGTCGCATTTTGGTACAATCAGGAACAGCTGCTGCAATAACTGCATCATTGAGATCCTTAAGCAATTGTACATCATGCATTTAACTTTATTTGCACTGGTATTTATAAAATTTCTAGCTTTTTTATTCATTAATATCTTGAAGAAATAATCTATTATAATAATACTATTGGGATTTATAATAATACTTTTTAAATATTGCGTTCTTTTACACTATTTCTATATTAAAATATTTTTTTATAAATTAATATTTTGTTTGTTTGCCTGTGTACAATAAATAAGTTTACAAATAGTAAAAAATTTGGTATATTAGTAGTTTATTTTATAAATCAGAAGTGTACATTTGTACATTGATAGCAGATATGTACAAAAAATGTTAATTGATAATCAGACACCTCTAAAAACAATTAGGTCTTTCGATAAGAAAAAAACAATACCAAAAGAGAGTAATTACGAAGAAATTGAGATTGGTAATCTGGCATACTTTTCATGCTTACCCTTGCATCATCCATCAGCAAATAAAATAGTTCCATTTATCACAATTGATATGACTTTGTGATAAATATGTTGTACAAACTTAATTACCATCAAGACAGCTTCCCTGTATGAGGTCTGTTCAGAAAATAACCGACAATTTTTTTTTTACGTGCCAATGGAGATATTTAGTGACGTGCATTTGGCAGCATTGTGTTGTGCATAATCTCCTCTGTAACCACATGTTCTTGGATTGTTGATATTTTGTTTATTGTTTTCGTGTTATTGTTATTTGAGTGCTACGTGTTTAAGTGATAAAAGTGATTTTTGTAATATGCAATTTTCAGGAGTAATGCTAAAACATAAAATTTTGCTTGAAACTAGGGAAAACTTTCACAGAATCTTTCTACTTTTTTTTTTTTAAAACTATATGGAAATGATTCTCTGGGTCATATGCAATGTTACAAACGGTTTTCACGATTTAAAAGTGGCCATCAGTCAGGTGAAGATGACCCTTGACCAATAAGGCCTTCAACTTCAACTGATGACACCCACATTCAAAAAATCAATGATCTGGTGTATGCAAATCACTGTCAGAAAACTTGCAGAAACGATTAGTATCTCAATTGGATCATGCCCATGCATTGAGTTGCTGCAAAGTTTGTTCCTTGTTTGATGACTGAACAGCAGAAAGAACATTGTTCTTGTTCAAGAAGTTTGTTGGCAACTTCTTGGACAAGCCAGTGACAATGAAACATTCATTCAAAGTATCATAACGAGAGACAAAAGCTGGGTTTACGGCTATGACATTGAGAAGAGAAAAAAGTTCAATCATAACAATGGATTGGCAAAGGATCTCCACACCCCAAGAAAGCACGTCAGTCTCGATCCAGTGTCAAAGTGATGGTCTCTGTTTTTCGATTTTAACAGAATTGTGTATTTTGAATTCTTGCCTCAAGGTGAATATGCACAGTAAACTGTGCATATTGTCAAGACGTTTTACAGCGGTTACATGAAAAATCCGTAAAAAGAGACCAGAGTTGTGGAGGGACAACTCATGGTTTCTTCACCATGACAATTCGTCTGCACACTCAGCTTTGTCAATTCATCAGTTTTGTGCCAAAAATCAGATGATGTCCTCCCTCAGCCTCACTACTTGCCAGGTACGGCTCCTTGTGATTTTTTCTTATTTAAAATCAGTGTTGAAAGGATGCCATTTTTAGACTATTGATGACATTAAAGCAAATTCATCATTGACTTTATAGGCCACTTCAAATGAAGCTACCCAGGACTGCTTCGTGAGGTGGAAACACTGCTCAAAAAAGTGTTTGAATAGGGGAGGGGAGTATTTGCAGTAGGGCTTGTATTTATATTGATTGCAGACTTTAAGAATCAAAGATAGTTTCACTGAAGATTTTCTTCTTTATCTTTGGAAATAAAACTGGTTTCTTCAGCAAAAATATCTTTTAAAATTTTCCTTTTTTATTTTGCATATACTTCTGATCTCTTCTACCTTCTGGTTTTCAAAAATGGCAATTTTAGTGCAAATTGGAGTAAAAGAAGAATTAAAAATGTTTTCCAAAAATCAAATCAGTTAATTTAGACATAGTCTGGAATGAAGTGGAGAGAGAAAGGAAACTTAGTTCTAATGCTAACACATTGATGAAGTACATACAGATGTCAATGAAAAATATATAAAATCAAATTTAAAAAGAAATTTATAACCAGCAAATCAAAACTGGATAAGAAGGACTTGAAATGTGTTCTATTTGCAAAATAAGAGAACCCAGTTTTAATATTTAAGTTGGCCACCAAATTGGAAAATGGGACAGTTTTTCCAGAAGTTTCTTTTTCTTTTAGAGAAATATACAGCTAATCAATAAATAAATAATTTATGTACTATTACAACATAATTTGTGTACCACCACAGTATTCTAACTGTTCTTTTTTTTGTTTAACCTCTGGGACCACCATTAGGTATTGCTCAGAGGATAAGATGAATGATTTGTAGCATGTGTGAAATGTCATGCCATGCCTGACTGGGATTCGAACCCGGGACCTCTGGATGAAAAGCCAAGATACTACCATTATTGAACCATTATTGAATTGGTGTTTAAAATCATTACCCACTTAGTAATTGATGCTGGAGGATGAATGCTCATATTGTGCCAAAGATGTAGTTAAATTTATTTGTACTTATATAAATTTGTTTCAATACTGTTTTTTAGGGTTCATTTAATTGAACCATCAGAAATTGTCACCCTGTTAACAGACAGTAATGCTTTCCCTCACTGCAGTTAATTTTATTAATAGCCTTTGGCAGTATAATCTTAAAAAGCTCCTGTCACTGTTTTAAAGTTAAGGTTTTTAATTTGAAAAGCTTTTTAAGATTTAGAAATCTAAAAGTCTGATGGATTTTTATTATATTCTTAGTGCAAAAACTTATACACAATACAATTTTCAAGATATATTTTCCATGTAATGAATTTCATTATTTTTTTAATAGAAGTAGCTGTTGCAGAAAGTTTTCATAAATAATCTGGCAATTATATTTATGGTGTACCATTTTTAAATTATACAGTTTTAACTATTTTAAGATTGATTTTCTGTTATTATTATTACAATCTTTTTTCATAGGAATTAGAAGAAAAGTTAAGGATTTGTGCCTGCCAATTGTTTCAGGCAGAAGAAAAGTGTAAGACACTAGTAGTTGATTTAGATATTGCCTGGAATGAAGTGGACCGGGAAAAAAAGCTTGGTCAGGTTTACTGCCAACGCATAGATGAACTGCGTTCTGATATCAGTGAAAAAACTTTAGAGGTTACATTTTTAACCACATTTGTTTATATTATATTTTATGTTATCTCTGTTGCTTAGTATCTAATTCAACTATTTCACTATTTTTATGCATTATATAATAACACAAATTGGAAACTGCTTTTTCAACAAAAGATTAGAAAGATATAATTTCTTACATGAAAACATCAGATTTTGATTTACATCCTAAGAAAGCCTTAAAAAAGTAGAGTAACTCTAGAACTGCACATGTAAGAACTACAACCATATTTCAGGAATTATGTCTATCATTTACAATCGCTGACAATTTTTTCTGACTTATTGGTTTATATAAAAAAATAAAAAAAAACATATAGAACTTAGCAAATTTCATCCTTACAGCAGAATAAAATAAGTCTGTTAAAATTATTTAATTATCACATCCCAATTCTATTCTGTTATTTCCATTTAGCACTTTCACAGAAATTTTTACTTTTTAAAAACTGATATTTTTATGTAAAAGTAATTTTAAATGATATTAAAACTATAATGATACAAATATAATTATTGTTTCTCAATCTTATGACTTAGGATTGAGATACCTGATTAAGTATAATATTCAAGAGTAAGTAGTTACTATAAACTATAGATACAGTTTATAAAAGTTTAAATTATGTTTTAAAATTATTTTCATAAAGAAAACCCATTCTAAAGGACAAGTGCTTAATAGATATGGTAGAAAAAAAGAAGTAAGAAATAATAATTAATTTCAAAAGATAAAAACAGTTGCACCATAAATGTTGAATTAAATTACATTAAGAATTTCTTTTGCTTCTGGGGGAGATATGATACGAAATTCAGAAAAATATTTCAGATGTATATTGAGAGCATCATTATCAAAAATAATTTTAAAGAATTGTTTTAAACTACAAATGCATTCATTTTCCTGCATTATATCACTTGTATTAGTTTACAGAGTTATCTAAGAACTTTACAGATTTAAGGAAGAAATTATCTACTTGCAATTCTTGATTTTCTGGAATTTTTTCTAGATCAAGAACTCAAAAGACAAAAACTTAAAAAGGCAAATGGGTAACTTATATGATTTTTTGAGTAGAAGTTGAACTAAGCGATTCTGATGATTATTGTAAAATATTATATTGTCATGTGTGGTTCATGGCTTGATCAGGATATTGAGAGGTTGACAATTTAGAATGTTTATATAATTAGATTGATTTAAAATATGCATAATAACAACCAAATAATTTAATAATAATAATGACAACAATGGTGATAAATGCAATAATGATAATAATAATAGGGGACAATAATAAAACAATTTATGAACGCAAATATTAATATAATAATTAAACCACAATAATAATCAGGATAATAGTAGTAAGCAATAATAATATTGCATGTCAATAATAACAAATCAAACAATTAATACATAACATAATCAAAACAGTAAATATGACATAAAAACAGAGCATAATCAACAAAGTATAACAATCATATTACACTGGTCATAGTGTCAATAGTAAATAATAAATACAGATTACACGTAAGACAGAGTTTAAAATAAATAATCGTTTGGAATTTATTACAGATAGATAAATACAAAACTAGAATTCAGACCCATTAACAAAAGAAACCACTAGTCAACCCTTTTTAACCACTAGTCTTATATTAACAAACAGATGTATAAAGTTCACTTGCAAATACCTTTGTTGTCTACTCTAACAGTTTATGAATGAGGTTTATTACATTATTTCTTTCACTTATAGTTTTACTGTAATTCACAGATAGTATTTCTTGTTTACTGGAATTACTCATGGCATCATCTTACTTGTATTGAACTGGATTCAAGCCATTCCTCACTGGACTGACGGCTCGCACTCTCATCTTGCAGAACAGAACTCCTCGCAGGACTGCCCTTGCGAGACTGATGCCATAATGTGTCACAGACTGGTTCTAACAGAACTCTCTTTTAGCTGGTCTACTCTGACTATTTATACTTCTAGCCTCTTTACCTATTGGACCGGATCCAAGTCGAAGCGTGAGAAGAGTTGATTGTGGCTTTTGTTCCCATGAATTCCAAACCTGGTCTCTTCTCACCGTACAGCATTTTTTTCATTGTGTGTTAGCAGGCAGTATAACAAAAGATGATTGTAAAACAGAACTATTCTTTACAAAAAGGGTTCTCCTTTTTGTCCCTTTCTGGATTCTCCAATTATTATACTTTATATGATTTTAATGATAATTGATAGGAATCTGTTACTCAGGCCCACTATACCAGTCTTATTATAATATATATTGAGTTGATATTGAGCTAAGCTCATTTTTAACTCAGGTTATACATGTTAGTAAGACTTCTCTTACCATTTTTCTGATTTGTATATTTTATCCATTTTAATATTGTAAAATGCATTTACAATAAAGATACATATAACCTTTTTTTTTGTGTATGTACATATGCATGCGATGTATAGAGACATTAGTATTTACTTGATATATTTTTTTTAAATGTTTTGCAATAATTATTTTGCAACTTTATTTCTTTTACATTATGTTAAACTTAAATTAAGCATTTTAAGTATATTTACCTTGAGGAACTGGTAACTTTATTGACACTTTTTCATTTTTTAATTTGACTTTGTAGGCAAACCATTGGGAAAACCAATATCATGATCTGAGAAAAAAACTTCTGGATTCACAAACAATTAGATCTGATCAGATTAATGAAATTGACAAACTTAAAAGTAAAATTTCCCATCTGAACTCTCAGGTATGTTTCTTCATAGTTTTCTTATATTAGTAAACATCTTACTGCTACAAAATTAGTGTTAAAAAGTTGTGTAAATAATTTAAGCAAAACTTTTGAGATTATTAATTTCCTATACTTAGTAGATACACAACAATTTGATTATGATGCTAAAAATTTATATTACAATTAAAGTTAACAATTCTATTAATACTATACAATTTACAAACATAACAGCTGCAGATATAATAAAAGTGTTACTAAAAAATTAACTGTCTTATATTTGAGGAGATTTCTATGTATTACCATAATAATTCTATTGTGCTTAGGCATTCTTAGTTTGATCATAGTGTGCATAACATCTCTCATGATTTTTTATGTCTTATTATGAACAGCTCATAATTTGTACAAACTTGTTTCTGTATAGTAACCTTTTAGTTAAAATTGATTGATTCTGATTTTGAATATAAGCTTAAAAAAATTATATAAAAATCATTAGAGAGATGTCATTATCAATGAGAAGTATCAACAAAAAAGTAATAATAAATCATAAAACCCAAAAATAAAACTTAAGTTTGATTAAAAGAATTCTATACTATTTAAAAGATAATGTTATGCTAAATGAAGGATTTAATTAAATAAGATATGTAGTAACTAAACAATTTTAATATGGAGAACATAAATAAATAAATAAATAAATGTCAATTTAACATAATACTTAGAAATTAATAGAAAGTAGTAGCAAGGAATTTAAATACCTTAAGTTAAGAAAATTAAAATATAAAACTTAATAAACTATAAAAAAGATATATTTTATGAACAAGCAAAATCTGAATATGATGATAAGCTTAAGAAAATAATATATTTACACTATTAAGATTTACATTAAAGAAATATATATTCAAATTATGGTATTAATTGCAATATAATAGTAGATTCATATAATAGATATATATGGATAGATAGATATTATATAATAGATTCATTATCTAAGAGATTGTAATAGTAGCAGAGTGGTTCATTTATATCAATTATATGATGTAATTTTGCTTTTCTGCTGGTCTTTAATTGAAAAATAACATTAAAAAACTTAATACACGAGGGTGGTTCAGAAAGTAACTTACGTTTGTGCCTAGCATGGAGATGGCTGGGTATAGAGCTGCTATCTTGGCATCAAAATGTTTCTATACTCAGAGCGCATCAAGCTGTTGTAGTGTATGGACTGTGATTTTTCTACTTTGTTTATTGTGAATAATTGAAATGTGCGCTTCAGTAGAAAATCCTGTGAGTCATAAGGTGCATTCAGTGGTTAGGTTTTTACTGGCAAAAAACCTCAAACAAATTGAAATTCATCGGCAACTTTGTAGGTCTAAGGAGATGGAATAATAGGGAAGGTGGAGTGAAGCAGTGGAGCATTCAGTTTAAAAATGGTCGCACCAGTGTTCATAATGAAAACCACAGTGGTTGGCCTAACCTTGACTGATGAACTGATGATGAAAATCAACGATAAAATTCATGAAAATTGCCGCATTACAATTACGGAACTCATGCTTCAATTCGCTTAAATTTCACAAAGTTTACTGCATGAAATTGTGTCAGGGAAGCTTGGTTGTCACAAGTTTTGTGCCAGATGGGTGCCAAAAATCTAAGGCGGCAGATTTCTACAGAGAAGGAATTGAAAAGCTTGTGTATCGTTATGATAAATGCCTCAGTTTAAATTGTAACTATGTAGAAAAATAGTTTGATTGTCCCTTTCAAATGTATATAATAAAATTTATTTTTTTTATTTCAAAACGTAAGTTTTACTTTATAGACAACTTTGAGTTCATATACGATTTATTCAGAGTTCGGATATAGGATTGTGGATACTAGTGTTCTTTGGTGGCTGGGTTTCAACTAACTACACATCTCAGGAATGGTTGAATGAGATTGTTCAAAACTATACTTCATTTACACTCATGCATATCATCCTCATTCGTCCTCTGAAGTAATACCTGAATGGTAATTCCTGGAGGCTAAACAGGAAAAAGAAAGATGAGAAAGCCTTTGTATATGATGGATAAGGTAATATCAAAAATAAAAAGCAATACTTTTTAAAAACAACTATTTTAAAATTATTCTTATCTTAACTGCAAGCCATTACAGTACTGGTATAAAATAATTAAAAGTAAATTATTACATGATTACATGTTTTTATCCACTTCATGGTACCTGCTGAATGACTGGCTGGTTTCATTGTAACATTTTTGTACTTTAATAAAAATTTTAGTTGCATTATTAGGCAGTGATTGTGACATCCACTAGTCAAGTGGATACACAAATTACAGTCAGTAACCAACTTTCTACATAATAATTTTTGATAACTTAATGCAGTATTTTTATCTTTAATTATAAGTTGTATTTCAGTGTGTTAAATATGCTTTAAGTTTCAGAGTGTAAAATGTATTTCAGTGTTAAATATTTGTTTGCATCTATTATACTTTACACCACCAAAAAGGTTTAACTTACTGCCATGTAATCTGTTTTGGTGGTAGTTTGTTATATTAATCTTTTGGATAATTGTAGTTGGCTTTTTGAAGTTTATCAACTTAAGGATTTTTTCTTTTTTTGCTTAACATAATAGTAATAGTTTTGAACATTTATTACAGCAGTGGAAGTTACGTAAAGAAAAAAAAATTATTCAAATGATGAAAAATATATTGTCATTTGAGTTATTTTATACTATGTTTTTTGTCATTTAAGACAAAGTACTTAACTCAGGTTTGAATTTTGCTTAAATCTTATCGGTTTAACAAATCACTTTTCAACAGTTTCTGTTGTTTTTCTTTAGATTAGTAAATAAGTAATGTAAATATTGTAGGGAAGGACACTTAATTTTAGACTTTTTTTTAAAAGCCAATCCTAACTGCTCAATAAAAGAATTCAAGATAACTTAAAAAATAATACATTCTACAAGAATATAATAAAATATAAAATTGTCTGGTTTCTTCTACCATTAACTTCTGTACCAGATGTAATACCTTAGTAATGAAATTCACCAAACTTGTTTTTATGAAGAAAGGAATTCATCAACCAACAGAAGAATGCAATTAAAAATTTCTTTGATGATATTTTTTATGAGTAAATGTTTTTTTATTCTACTTGGAAGTTTTTTAATTTTATTTTATTAATTTAGTCCTCATTTGTGATGATATTCTTGTGGATTAACTTTAAATTATGCTCTTGGAGGGGAATATTGCTCATATTTTCTGTATTATGATATATATATATATATATGTGTGTGTGTGTGTGTGTGTATATATATATATATTTTGAACTTGTAAATTTAACGATGATCACAAGAACTTGACTGCAAGATTGTATTTTCAAAGAGATCCACACAATTCATGGCATTATTTATACCACAATAAATATTTGTTGATTGTATACAAAAACATTTATAGACATTGATTTTTATGTCAGATTGTATTTTTTTTATTGTATTTATTCTGAAATCAATAAACCTTGTATTTTTTATACTTTTTTTCTCTAGATATTGAATTGTTAATCTATCTGGCAGTTTATATTGAATGATTTTGAAGTCTACCTTAACAGATGATTGGTGGATAAATTTGATTACATAATAACTCTTGTGTTGAATTACTCCAGTATTCAGGATCTATTTGAAAGAAGAAAATTGATTGTAAAATTAGGACTAAGGATTAGTATGTTTATTTCCACTATAAAAGACTTGAAAATATATTTCTCTTTTAATACCACTTAAGTCTTTAACATCAACACACTCTTTCCTTTTACATAGGTGTAGGTCAAATCATTTATATCTAGTATCTCTAACATCATCTGATCTTAATTTCTCTCAAGTCAAAATCTGCAGTCAAACACTTAAACATACTGCTACACAACTACTGGAAAGTTTGTCAGTATTTTAAAATTTTTAATTTTATATTATGCTTTTTTCTGTACATTGCAGACTGTTTTCATTAATGATTGTTTTTTACTTCCAGTTGTCAGAAACTGGTAAAAACCAAAATAAACATTATGAGAGAATGTTGAAATGTGCTAATGAAAGAATTTCATCTTTGTTGACTGTAATAAGCACAGTTAAAGGAGAATTATCAGAATTAAAGCAGGGTAGAAAAGGAAAACAGGTATCAGCATTAAAAAGTTATCTTTCTTACTCACTATTCATCAAATATTTAAAATTATTACTACATTAATTAATAATATTATTATTTCATTTTTAATTTTAATTGTCTGGTAATTCTGATTAAATCCAATTATCAAATTTAAATACTGTCAAAGATTTTTTTATTATTAAAAACATATTTTTTAAGTCTTGAATTTGAAACTAAATGCAATTTAAAAAAGAGGGCTTTACTCTTATTATTATTATTTATTACTTACAATTAATTTATTCACTGAAGTATTTGATTGTTCTCTCTTGCCAATTTCAATGTGGGAAGATAAATAACAAAATGTATTATAATTTAGAACCACTCATATCATTTTGCTATATGATCCTGTTATTAAAAATAATTTGGATTTTTTTTGTGGGTAATAAGAACATTTTTCACTAAAAACATACATAGATCCTGTTTGATTGATTTTTTTTTTGAAGTACTTTTTACCAAAATTGAAGAATTGTATCCTATATGTTTTAGAATACTCATTGTTAAAAATACTTGAGACAACTGTAAAAACATAATACTCATACAATATTAAATAAAATTTAGATTAAATACAAACTGATCTGCAAAGCCATTTCATTAGTAAATGAAGTTCACTTATAGATTTTATGCTGTTCCTTCAAGATGTATTAGAGATGATTACAAAACTGTTTAGTTTTATAATATTTCTATTAACACTCTTATGCCAAAAATTCTATTAAAATTTGAATTTATTAATTATACATTTACTTAATTTGTTAATATCCTTTTGATCACTTGTTTTATTAAAACAGATGAGTAAAAGTACATTAATAAATAATCAAAATATTCTTAATCAGTATTAACATTATCTTCACTATTAACATATCTTTATAATTGTTTTAGTTTATTTTGAAGTGAACTTAAAATAAAGGTTCTTTAAATTTTGGGTAATGTATAAAAAAAATGGAGAGTTCTTTGCAAGCAATTAAATTATTGTGATGAATAAAACTGTAATTTGCAGCTAAAACTAACAGACGTAAGAATTTGTGCATTGTATTTAAATAATTGAATATGGTGAAAACTTGCTGCTTTAAAAACCAAGAGAGTTCTAAATAATTTAATTAACAAAATTTTGAATTGCAGGAATTTATTTAAAGTAAACTTTTAAATTTAATCAGATTTTTAACTAAATTAAACTTTTTTTTTTAAAGTTATGCATTCTGTAAAGAATATTAAAGGACTTATACATTTTTAATTCATATAATGTAGAATAAAATTTTTCTCTTAAAATTAATTTAATAACTTCATATTTAATATTTCATATTTCTGTTAATCTTTATATAGCGTCTGTCCCGCTCTATATTTGACATCATTCCTTATCTGGTCTTCACTTAGCTTTAGCTAAGTGCTTTAGCTAAGTGCAGCTTTAGCTTAATGATTACACTTAGCTTTTAATTTTATTTAGCTCTTTTCTGCTTTCAATAAATTGAGTTTTTTGAAAAGAACATCTGTTTGATTATTGATCTGTTCATTTATTGTTACTTTTTAATTTGCCTTTTTGTTTTTTTGTTTTTTTTTTGCTGTATAACTACTATTATTATTTTTAATTTTGCATAATTAGGTATTACTTGATTGAAAATGCATTGTTTATTAAACATATGTTTGCTATTCTATTGTCTTATATAACTTTTTTTATGTATATTCAAACTTGTTGATCTTAACAGAAAAGATAATAGTAACTATTATTTTAACAACAGCAATTTTAATTAATTTATTACTATGTATTTTAAAGAGTAAATTATATTGTCACACATTACTGACAGAAAAGAATAGTATAATTATTTTTTGTCTGCTTTTCACTCTGATATGTATAGTTTAATAATTGGATTCTAATGAATCCAGAATTATGTTTTTATAATTATTAATGATTATAAACAACTTACTTTCAACATACTTTCAATTATAACAACTTACTTTCAATTTACATGGAAAGATTTTTTCAGGGCTGATTATCAAGCACTAGAGTTCTTCATTTACAATAGTGTCAACAACTTCACTGAAGAAAGTACTGTATATTTATTAATTTCCATGTAATTTTGAGAATGATTCATTAAATTTGTTATTTAAAAAAGAATATAATGCTATTGACAAAAAATGAAATCAGATGTCTAAGTCTTGGAGTTTCATAAATTGCGATTATCCAATTTCCTAATGATCTGATAAATAATTGGTATAGCAATATCATGTAAATTAACTAGTGTTAATTGAAAAAAAAAAATGATTTTATTTTATCAAAGACTTTACAAGTATTTTTTATTAATTGCATTTTAATTTTATACATAAGAATTATTGTCTATGAAAAATAATTTTCAACAGTAGTAGTAACAAAATATACTAATTTACGAAGAATATTTCTTCATAAATTAAAAAATTATTTTATGAATAAGTTATTTGTGTGTGTACATACACACATGCATAATACATGGCTGTATTGGTATCGGTGTGTGTTCTCTTTTCAAATAATTCTTTGTGTTGTTTTAATTAGCAAGATGTCGCATCAATGCAAATAAAATATGAAGAAAATATAAAGAGCTGTCATTGTGTTATACAGAATTCCCAAGATACTGTAAGTACCTAAATAAAAATATTTATTAATGAATAAATTTTCCAACTAAATTAACATAAATTATTTTCTAACTATTTTATTGTTAAGCCTATTTCGCTTTATCTTACTAGATTCAGAGATTTTTTTCCACCAGTTAAACAGTATTAAAAATAGGGATTTATAAAAATTTGACTTTTTAGTGTATGCCAAGTTTCACAGAATTCTGAAACAATATTATTTGTGTATACATGGTAAATTTATTTTATGTAATTTTCTCAAATATTGTACATAAAAGATAGGTCTATACCAGTATTAAGCCTTACCACTTAAAAGATAAACTTCAGTGAAAATGCACATTAACTTCAGAACAGATTTTTGTTTAATAACTGAATAGGAAACAGTATTATTTCCTAAGCAACAGGTTCCACTGCTAGACTAAAAATTTCTCCAAGCTACCAAGAAATACTGCTTCTCAGCTGTAAAGATGAAGACATTTCAGTGGCTATTCCCATTTTTCCTATCCACAGGTGAATAATGTGGTGAGGGGAAGGAGAGGATGATCAATCCACAAAGGGATTTAAGGCAATCTGAGGATTGGAGTATTGCACAAATGGCAGGAATATGTACTTTTAATTGAATGTATTTATAACTACTTGATTTTTAAACTAGAAATGGAATTTCCATAGTAAAGCTGTCATAAAGCTTTATTGCAATAATGATCAACTCGCCATCAGAGGGTGGATCTAGTAAAACATTAATCAAAACTTAATGAGTAGTTTTGCAATATAATTACATTAAATCTTATTAATTTTTTTTTATTTAGATAAAAAAGTTAGAAGAAAAATGTTACCATTTGGATATAGAATTAGAAACAATGACCAATGAATTAGTAAAAAAACAGAATGAGACACTGGAATTTGCTCAGCGTGAAGCTCAACTTCAACAAATCATCACAGATAAGGTTATTTATTATCATTTAATACCAGGTAGACTAAAAAGTTTCCTCAAATACTAATAAAAATCAGTTAATAATAAAAATTAATCAAAAAGTTTTTTTACTACATTTTTAATGTCCAGTAGAGGAAGTGTTCTAAGGGCTGTCATCCATTTGCCCTTATGCATTCATGGTCACATTTAATCACTAAATCGCGCATCTTTTCCAATACAGTTTTTTCTTGGTTTAAAAATTAACCGGATCCTTAATCTACAGCTTGAAGTGGCTCAGGTCATTTGGATTTGAAGAAAATACCACATCTTTAATGATTTCTCAGAACAAAACATCACAAATTGTCAAATAACAAGATGAGCTGTAAACATGGTGACCATTAAATTATTCCATAGCATGCTACCAATTTAGAAAAAAGTGTGATTGAGATAATCTGTAACTATTAATACCATATTGTATCGATGCATGTCTGTATGAACAGTAATTTCAAAATTGGTTTAAATTCATTTATGGACCTCGACTCAAGATTATACTTGAAACTAAGACCATTATTATAACACTAATATTTTCTTGCAAAACGTTTTACATTGATTCAATGAGTTCGCTTTTCAAAGTCTGGCTTATATTTGGTCAATTTCAAACATAAAGTAAATTGATAAGAATTGGGAAATATTTTCAGATTCAGAGAGTAAACTCCCAATCAAATAATAAACCTGGAAGTAGTTCAGGATATAAAAATCTATGATGCTACTTTTTGCCAAGTGAGGATGAGCTCCCATGGGTCTAAACAGATTAGACAATGAGATTAAATGATGTTTGAACATGATAACTTTCTGAAGAAGTCAATATTGATATTGTAATTCAATATTCCTCAAACCATCAAAACTTTGTTAAATATTTAAAAGTCATCATTCCCTTTAATTCTATTATCAAACTAATTTGTTTTTACATATTTACAATAATAATACAAATTGATCTTTTTATAATAACCATCTGAAGAAGTCAATATTGACATAAACAATGACAATTGATATAAGCAGTGGCATTAAATTTAATAAAAGAAGTTCTAGGTTATTTAGTTAAATTTAAAAAAAAAAAAATATAATGATTTATGTTGTAGTGAGATTGGTGAAGTTTTAACTGTAGAAAACATTCTGGAGAACATAAGAAAGCTACAGTTAAAATTTTGTAATATTGGTTCAGAAGTTTTCAGGGTTATCGGGAATAAACAAAAAAGCATCACTTTATATAGTAGTATGATATTACAAACTGCAAACCAAAATTTCCCCCTTCATGAGAATTTAAATCTACATGCAAGAGATACTGACTGTTAGCACTCTGTATAGATTGATGCTTTGTTTGTTGTTTTGTTATAATTTTGTATCTATGATAATTATGGAGTTGAGATATGACTAGTAGATGAGTAGAAGAAGAATTTAATGAAAAAAGGGAAGAATCCATGAATCAGCTTGTGGGAGTTGTGAGCTGACAGATGGAAGGGTAGTATAGGAAGGAAAGAAGTAACTGATGAAAGAAGCATCTCTGTCATTCTATATATAAAAGGCATATTCATAATATAAGGGCCATCGGCTTGTATTTAAATATTAATGGGTCTGAATACAGTTTCATGCATGCAGGGCAATCTATGGGCTATTTGCAAAGGTACTGCAGTTTTTGTTTGGATTTAGTATCGTTTGCCTGACTGTGAATGCAGATTGCAATGCCGCGACAATCGTTTCTCCCGCCAATTGGGAGTGCACACTGTGTTTCGATTTTTCTTTGCAAAAGGATCTTCAGCTGCTGAAATTCATCAGGAGTTGTGGCTAGTATATGGACTTACAGTAATGAATGAAGGAAAGGTGACTTTAAAAATAGCCGCACAAATGTGCATGACGAAGAGCGAAGTGGCAGGCCCAGCATTCAGACCGACAAAATTCTTGAACAAGTGAATCGAAAACTGCGATGTGATCGGCGATTGATATTAGTGCTCTATCTGATGAATTTCCACAAGTTAGACGCACCTCTGTCTACACGTTTGTCGCAGAAAAGCTCGGATATCACAAATTGTTTGCTAGGTGAGTACCGAAAATGGTCTCCGAGCAACATAAAGAGCAAACAATGTGGAGTGAACGAGCGTTTTTGGACCGCTATCGACAAGATGGAGATGATTTGTTTTTCCACACTGGGCGACGAGACGTGGATATATTACACCAACGCAGAATCGAAACAACTGTCAATGCAGTAGCGCCATTCAAGATTCCCAAAACTGAAAATATTTAAGCTATCTTTGGACAAAAGTCGAAAAATGTTGGCTACCGTTTTTTGGGACAAGAAGGGCGTCATTTTGGTTTATTTCGTGGAACGTGGATCAACAGTTACAGCTGACGTGTACTGCGAAATGCTCAACAAACTGAGACGTGCGATCGACCAACTGACATCTGAAACTGTCATCTGGCGTAATCTACCTTGACGACAACGCACATCCTCACACTGCTCTGCTGCCTTACCAAGAAGTTTAAAGATTTTCGCGGAACTTTTTGGCTACCCTCCATATAGTCCCGACCTTTCACCTAGCAACTACTTCCTCTTCTTGCATTTTAAAAAGTGGTTTGGTGGACAACGGTTTGAAAATGACGAGGAACTCAAGACTGCCGTTGTTAACTGGTTCAATTCCTAGGCGGCGAACTTCTATGCAGAAGGTTTAAAGAAATTTCTTTTACATCCTCTTTCTGGAACCGCTCTTGGAGCATAACCCTCTGACAGGGGAAGTATACAGACATCAGATGCCGGCATGTGAAGTGCCCGCAAACTCATTGCGCGAAGACAACGCCCTCACGGTTGGGGGGCCCTCTTACTATTCAGTCGTGGGCCTGTCCAGCTCGGCACTCTCCAGCTTCGAATTCCCTGTCGAGCTTCCTCCGAGGCATGTAATCAATCATTCACTTTCTTAATTTAGTCCTCTATAGCTTACCATTCAACGGGTCTTCTCACCATAACTCTCAGAGTGTCTTCTGGGTTAAACATGACCTCTGCGCCCAAGGCTTCCAGCATCTCTTGGCGTTCATTCTCAAATCGTGTGCAACTAAAATAAACACGTAGAGAGGACTCCTTTTCAGCACACGTGCTCTTGCCCGATCAGAAACCATACTGGTTCTACATTAGCAAATGATCAGTGGCCAATCTAACTTTAATAAGCAAATATAGGACCTTTTCAAAAACCTTGCCAACCACAGGCAAGAGTATTAGTGGACGGTAAGAAGAACTAACAGTAGGATCTTTGAACAACAATACCAAGCCTTCATGCTTCCAACATTCCAGAAAGTGGCTGGTGAAGAGCAACCTATTATATATTCTAGTTAGAGGACCAAGGACTACTGGAAGCGCTCGGATGAGGAACTCCACTGTGATACAATCATATCTGGGTGCCTTGTGCTGTGCCATACTACAGATCACCTTCTGTCCTTTACCTCAGTGATCTCAGAAGATTGTAAGTCGGTCTCAAAAATCGCAACTTCCTGCCTGACACGCTGGTGGTATGAAACCTCACCCATCATAGTGTCATCCGGAAGCAGATCATTCGGCAAAATATTAAGGACATGGTCCTTATCAATTACCACACCCTCATGGGTCGACAAAGCTGTGGCAAGAGGACATCTTTCCTGTGCTTATGTCTAAGGGCTCTATACAGAATGCTCCAAGGGTGTCTATTCCCTTGCTCCTGAACGAAGGAATGCCAGGAATTATGCTTGGTGAACCTGATGCTATGAAAATACTTAGTCTGCCTGCTAATACGAGTATATTACCTTAGCAGCAGAATAGGTTAAAAATATTTTTAAAAATCCATTGCATTAAAATTTTCTTCCTTGTAGGCTCTGCAAGTTAAATAAATCTTTTTATGAGAAATTATAAGTGTATAATTTATTTTTAATTAGCTTAGAAAACAAACATGTTGTTCAGTTATGTTTAATTAAATTAATTAGTTATGTTAAATTACCTGACTGAGAATGGTTTGACTTGTCTGATGAAACTGTAGTTCATTAAAAAATTGCTCACAAGAAGGAAAAAATATGACAGCTGTATAGTGAGTACTACTATATAAAAAGTTACGCACTGTATTGATTACATCAGGAATGAGTAAAATGTACAAATCCATAGATAAAGGAAGGAAATACTCTAGCATTGGCCTATAAGTGTGTTCAAGAGAAAATGTAGAACTTTAAGAGCTATAGTAAAATTAAAAGTGAAACAAAGAGAAGTGGTTTAAATCCATATTAATAATAAAAATAACAAATATTATTAAAGCAAAAGTTAGGGAAATTTTTCATTTATAGTCTGCATGATTCATTCATATTTATGAATACCAAACAGTGTTTGATAGTCCATTTTTGTACCTATTTTTTAATTAATATCGTATAATTATGTAATCCTATTCAATAAAATTATTTTTGGATCTGTATAAAATAATGTGATATGTGAAGAACATAATGATTCCTTTTGTAGTTATATAAGCATTTAATTTTTTTAAACATTTCTTTTAAGTTTTTTAATAAAAAAAAAATTTAGTTGTATTACTGAAAAACTAACTAATTGCTTAGGTGTTTCTTAAAATTTTTTTTACCTATCTTTTACCCTTTCCCATTTTCAGAGAGCAAAAGGAAAATGCTGTCTTATGATATAATTCTTTTTGAATATTTTTTAGTGTTTTTATTGCTTTTAAAATAATTTTATTATATGTTCTTTGGGATATCATACACCTTCTTGTATATGTAATCTTCAACAGACTGTAATAATTGGAGACAGATTTCTATTTAACATTTTAGAATTAGATGAAAATGATTACACATAAGTTAAATACGTAAGTATGTGTATCCTTGAATAACATTTTAATTAATGAAAAATTTACTTAGTAATTTTTTAATGATTGTTAGTTACGTTTACATTGCTAGTTTCCATAAATTTCATATGAAATATTAGTGCAATTGGTATAATTCTTTAGAATAGGTGTTTTAAAAAATTTAGTAAAAAAAAAAAAATTAAATAAATAAAAATTTACATGCAGATAATGCTTTGTGTACTTCGAATAGGAATTAGAATGGACCCAACGTATTCGGGAGAGCCAGGCAGAGATCTACAAGTTAACTGATATTGTGAATAGTTTGAACAATGATTTATCTATTGGTAAAGCTGAAATAGAAATGAGAAGATCACAACAGTGTGTTGCTGAACGTCGATTAAGAGATGCTATTGACTGCATTGAAAAACTCAAAAATGAGGTAATTATAATCATTTTTGTTTAGTTAGTTTAGTTTCTGCATATACAAAAGGTCAGTATGTTTCAGATTTTTAGATAAAAGTAATTTTTAGAAACTGATGAATGGTAGTTGTAATTTTATTTGTTTTAATTAATCTTTGCATTTAACTTGGTCCTCATCAAATAAAATAATATTTTGCTCAAAATGCTCAAGGATTCACAGAAAATTTTATAGAAAAAAGTAAAAAATAAAAAAAAAATATTAGGTATTAGTTGGCTAGGATTCCATGTTTTCTTTGCATATAACATGTTATCCAAAGAAAGTAATTACATTATTCACATTTATACATACAGTGACTTGCGTGTGAGTGTATGCATGTGTGTGTAACACCCACACAGAAATAAATCTTAAAAAGTATATATAAGCAATCCGTAGTAGGTATTTTAATACCAAAGAACAGCTGTCTAAGCAACAATGTCTGCTGTTTAAATATAATAATGTTTAAATATATCCTGTAAGTATTTAACATTACCAGTCATAAACCAGTCATTGCCATATTTATATATAATGTCATAGATTGTTTTTCTTTTTTTTTTAGTGGTCTGTGTGAATGTAAACACTTACTTCCTATATGTGGTACTTAATTATGTATTTAAGTCAAAGAGAGCAGATACTTCACAGGATGCTTGATGGTACATTAATCTTTTACAAATTTATGTACAATTATCTTAAATAAATGATTAATTCAGATCAGTGCATAATTAATTATACATTATTAAAGATGATTAGGAATGGGTGTTTTGTGTGCTACTCTGCAGATAAAAAAAATAACTGCTTCAGCATTTTCCTGGATGAGTCAAAAAAAATTATCAATTATATATCATTTTATTAAACATTGTTTTTAGTATGTTGGAATTAAAATAAAAATTATCTACAAATATACCAAAATAGCAAGCTTAATATAAATTTATGCCTTTTGAATCTATGAGGGTTATTTTTTTTCAAAGTCCGACCGGTCGTGAAATAAAAACCCGTGCAAAAATAAGATGAACCTTTGCGCATATGTGTTGCGCAGCGTCTCTAGTATGGCCTTCAATCACGCTACGTCACTTCATTTAGTTCTGAACGTGCAGCTAGTACGTAAACATGTCTACAACAATAGCATCTCCTGCCAAGTGTGAAGTGTATGCGGTTATTCAATTTCTTCAGGCTGAGGGGTGTAATGCAGCTGAAATTCATAGACGAATAAGTAATGTGTACGGTGAAACTTCAATGAGTGACAGCAAAGTGCGACAATGGTGCAGGAACTTTAAAGCAGGACCTGCAGATGTTCATGATGTAGGCAGTCAGGGAAGGAAGCGAGTGTCAACCGATGATCTCGTTGAGCGAGTGGATGAGGCAATTCGAGAAAATCGTCGGTTCACAATTTCTGTATTGAGTGATTTATTTCCTAAAATTTCAAGGTCAGCTCTCTACATCATTGTGAGTGAGAGACTTCAGTACCGCAAACTGTGTGCGAGGTGGGTTCCCAAGATGCTGTCCGACCATCACAAAACAATGAGAAGGACCCCTCCCTAACGTTTCTCCATCGCTACCACAATGAAGGAGAAGATTTTTTGAACAATGTTGTCACAGGGGACGAGATATGGGTCCATTTCGAAACTAACTGAACAATCCAAGAAGAAACAAAAGAACAATCCAAACAGTGGATGCATTCTCATTCTCCCAGTAAACCAAAGAAGTTCAAGCGAACCTTCTCCAACAGAAAGTGTATGGCTACTGTGTTCTGGGACTGGAATGGAGTTCTCTTGGTGGAATTCATGGAACATGGCACGACCATCACTGCAGCCTCATACTGTATGACTCTAAAACGTCTACGAAGGGAAATTCAGAATAAGCGGAGAGGAATGTTGTCATCAGGCATTGTCTTTCTCCATGACAATGCTCGGCCGCACACTGCAGCTGTATCAAAGAAGCTCCTGCAGCGTTTTCATTGGGAATTGTTCAATCACCCACCATACAGCCCAGACTTGGTTCCATCCGATTTTCACCTCTTTGCTCACATGAAACGCTGGCTAGGAGGACAACATTTTGGCACAGACATCGAGCAGCAGACCAGTGTAGAAACATGGCTGAAAACACAGGCGGCTCTGTTCTATGACGAGGGTATTGGAAAGTTAGTACCACGCTACGACAAATGTCTAAATCGGAGTGGCGACTATGTAGAGAAATAGCGTAACTACGTAAGCACTTGTTACAAATAAAAACTTTTTTGTATTCACTGTGGTTTTAATTTCGTGACCGATCGGACCTTGAAAAAAAATAATCCTCATATAAATTCATCAGTTATGTATTTATTATTGCAAGATGTCTCGAGAAATACTAAATTTTAGATTTTACATATATATATATAAAATATATATATATATATTTTATTTTATTAGATCAATCAAAGTACAGAATAAATAAAATAGGATGGATTTACTTTATTCTATTATATATGCAGGACCGTTTTCGTGATTTACTCGCATCATCAGCTGCATTACAAATTCATATATTCATCTCAAATTACATTACAAACATCATAAATTATAATAACATATCGTGCATTTATTTAAAATTTAAAACCTTTAATTTTTTTATTTTAAAATTTAACTTTTATTCAGTTAAATTAAAAATTAAAACAAAATTTAAAAATATGAAAATTTAATTAAAATTAACATTAAAAATTAAATTGTAAAAATGTTTACATATGTAAAAATATGATGTCAAGGCAGAAAATCAAAGTAAACTTAAAAAATTAAAATCAAATAAAAATAATCTTAAGTAAAGCAATTTATGCATGTTGTCCATTTAACTGAACTTATTTTACCATACTGATTCATTATACATTATACAATAATTATAGATTATACATTATTATCAAAATAGATGGTGGTGTCATATAATGAAGCTTTTAAAATACTGTCATCCTCATATTCTGTGTGAAGGTTGATCATATTAAATTTTAATTTATTTTTATAAATATAAATTATATATATGAATTTATTATATATATATATATATATATTAGAGAAACCCAGTTTACCTTTTTATAATTTCTAAAAAGTTCCAAGAATCTAGCCTTAAAGGATCTAGAGTGATCTTTCCTACATAAATATGGCCACAATCATTACATTCAATTTTGTAAATACCACTGAAATTACATAAATCAGTTGAATCATTATGTTTATTACTTATTAGGTGTTTTATTATGTGGTTATTTGTCTGGTACGCAGGTTTAAATTTATTATCATAAACCTTTGTAATATTTAACAGTCAGTCATATTTAACAAAAAAAAAACCTTTAAGTTCAATTATTTTATCATTGCATAGATATTTTAAATATACATTTTTAACTCTTTGTGTGCTGTTTAATGTTATTAAATGTGTAATATTTTTAATTTTTGACATTGTCCACTAAAGAATTATCATAACCATTATACTCATATATGGCAATCTGTTGCTATTTCTTTAATTTACTTTTATTTTCATTATACTTTGTATAATTAATTGCTCTATTTACCACGCTTGTGTAAGTACTAGTTTTGTGTGATCACAGGTGATTTGAAGATCTATGTATATTGGTTTTGTTAGATGTGGGTTCCCTATGAACTAAAGTTATACATTGACTATTTTTATTATTAATTTCAGTGTTAAAATCTAAATGATTTATTATTTTATTGTCAATTTCCAAGGTAAAGTTCAATCCACTATAGTAGGAATTTAATTTGTTCAAAATGATTAAATGCTCATTACATATTACTAACTGGATTGTAGACTACAAAAATATAATAAACATATCTAGTCCATAATAAAATATCGTGCGTATGAGTTATCCTGTAAACAAATTTCAAACTACTATAAATAAACCTCAGATAAAATGGATGACAAAGGAAAACCCATCGGTAGAGTGTTTTCCTGGATGTAATATTTGTCATCAAATTTTAAATAATTCTGTTTGCATATATTTCTTATAATAACAATAATATTTTCAATAAATAAGGGATCTTCATGATTTTGTATTAATTTATTTTTTATTTTGTTAATAGTTTTTTCTATGGGTTACTAGGAAACATATTACAAATATTATAGCTAACCATCCTATTTTTATCACTAATTTTTAAGTCTTAATTTATTTACTAATTTGTAATCGATTTTTTGTGTATATTTGTAACCTAAATTTATTTTGTTTCTGAGTAAGAAATGAAACTTTATTTTAGAGGCAATATAAAAAGAAACCCCGGTTTTGAAGTTAATTAAAGGTCACATAAATAATACCCGGTTTATGTATTTTTGGTAGTCCTGTTAATACAGGTGCACTTTGTAAGGGTACAACCTAGTGTGATATGTTAAATTATTTTTATAATTGAAAATGCTGCGGTATTTTATTATTAAACTTTTAGAAATTTTTTAGTAGAGTTCTTTATTCCCTTGAAGTCATTCTCCATTAAATTTTTATATTTATGAGACTATATGATGACTGGCGAATTAATTTTAACTGATTTCAAAATGATACTATTGTTGTTATTTAATTTATTTAACCTTTTTCTGATTGTAAATTATTTTTTTATTATAATTAATAAAATATTTGTAATTTATATTCCCTAGTTTTATACCATAAATTTTATTACTAATTCTATTTTTAAAACTTCTTTTTATTAGGATTGTTTTATTTACATTTATCTCTGAATGTACCACAATATTCTTAACAAAATCAATCTTATCATTCTTTGTCAGATTAAGCTTATACGCATTAGCTACAATAACCTGCTCATCATTATCAAGGGCCATATTTGTTAACTTTATCAAATCGATACATTTATCAGGAAATTAACCCTAATTTGCATACATATTGTCTAGCTGTAAATTATCATAAACATCACCCACCAAATTTTTCTATAATGTGAAATAACCCAACCCTTATTATTATTAGATTATTAAGATTATAACTATGGTTAAAGGCTTTCGATAACGTAGATTGGAATAAAATGTTCAGCATTTTAAAAAAATTAGGGTTCAAATACAGAGATAGAAGAACAATTGCTAACATGTACAGGAACCAAACAGCAACAATAACAATTGAAGAACATAAGAAAGAAGCCCTAATAAGAAAGGGAGTCCGACAAGGATGTTCCCTATCTCCGTTACTTTTTAATCTTTACATGGAACTAGCAGTTAATGATGTTAAAGAACAATTTAGATTCGGAGTAACAGTACAAGGTGAAAAGATAAAGATGCTACGATTTGCTGATGATATAGTAATTCTAGCCGAGAGTAAAAAGGATTTAGAACAAACAATGAACGGCATAGATGAAGTCCTACGCAAGAACTATCGCATGAAAATAAACAAGAACAAAACAAAAGTAATGAAATGTAGTAGAAATAACAAAGATGGACCACTGAATGTGAAAATAGGAGGAGAAAAGATTATGGATGTAGAAGAATTTTGTTATTTGGGAAGTAAAATTACTAAAGATGGACGAAGCAGGAGCGATATAAAATGCCGAATAGCACAAGCTAAACGAGCCTTCAGTAAGAAATATAATTTGTTTACATCAAAAATTATTTTAAATGTCAGGAAAAGATTTTTGAAAGTGTATGTTTGGAGTGTCGCTTTATATGGAAGTGAAACTTGGACAATCGGAGTATCTGAGAAGAAAAGATTAGAAGCTTTTGAAATGTGGTGCTATAGGAGAATGTTAAAAATCAGATGGGTGGATAAAGTGACAAATGAAGAGGTATTGCGGCAAATACATGAAGAAAGAAGCATTTGGAAAAATATAGTTAAAAGAAGAGACAGACTTATAGGCCACATACTAAGGCATCCTGGAATAGTCGCTTTAATATTGGAAGGACAGGTAGAAGGGAAAATATGTGTAGGCAGGCCACGTTTGGAATATGTAAAACAAATTGTTGGGGATGTAGGATGTAGAGGGTATACTGAAATGAAACGACTAGCACTAGATAGGGAATCTTGGAGAGCTGCATCAAACCAGTCAAATGACTGAAGACAAAAAAAAAAAAAAAAAAAAACTATGGTTATCATTACTCTTATAATTATTATTAATTCTTATTAAATTACAAATTTTATTTTGTTTATTGTCTTAAACTTCTTTTTATACATCTCAATATGTCCCTAATCAAATTAGATACATAATCAAATATGATATCCAAAATTTTTATCTAGTGTAAATGTGTATTATTGTATAATTTAAATTTTTTTTCTATAATATGCATATTTGATTTCATGTTTTACCCTAAAATTTTCAGCAAATTCTTTTGTTTTATTTATACATTTATTAATTTTTTATATTGAGCCTAACATATTTAAGCATCATATTTAATTTAAAGCTTATTTTGTTGAATTTTATTGGTTAATTATATTACTAAGTTTAACATGTAACTTGTAGAATTAAAATAAACCTTTAATCTTGTAGAATAAAACCTTTAATCTTTTTATTTTAAGAATTTAAACTTTTATTCAGTTAAATTGAAAATTAAAACAAAATTTAAAAATATGAAAAATTAATTACAATTAACATTAAAAATTAAATTGTAAAGATTTGTACAATTTAATATTTTATATTAAATTTTATATATATATATATATTAAATGAAATTTAAACCACCAAAACAGTAAGTGAATAAGTTAAACTTACCATATTAATTTCAAAGAATACGTTTTTTGGGATCCCACATCTCATTTGATATTTAATTCTATAATTACATTAAAATAAATTGTTTTCATAATTTGTGAATTTTGAATTTGTCAAAATTGTTAATGTTTTATTAGTAATGTTAAATATTCAAATTCTGCTGTCCAGTTGTGTGGAATGTTTACTCTGAGTGAATGTTTACTGGGTAGGAGAATTTGCATATTTGTGCGTAATAATTTAAAAATTTATAAAACTATCAATTTCAACAAATTCAAAATTTACAAGTTATAAAAACAATTTATTTTAATATAATTATAGAATTAAATACCAATTAAAGATGTGGTTTCCTGTGAAAATTGATTCTTGGAATTAATATGGTACATTTAACTGGTTTACTGTGTTTTGATTTGATGGTTTAAATTTCATTTAATATTAAACGACAATAACAATTTTTTAGCATGTGAAATGCCATGCCTGACTGTGATTCAAACCTGGATCTCCAGATGAAAAGCGTGGATTACCACTTGCACCACAGAGGCTGGCATATGTATAGGGATGTAGAGATAATAAATATTTAATAATGATGATGCTTAGCAACTTAGTGTAAAAAGATGCTTAAAATCACTTTGGTTTCTGTAAGCAGTTAATTATAATTATTAATCTATTTCTGAACTTGTCTATTGTTGGATGTAATTAGTTGAACTGCATCCTATTTGATCCCATCAGGAGGTACAGTGTTACTGTCAAATGCACTGAGTTGCACTGTTTCATGGATTGCATGTTGATAACATTTCTTTCAAATAAGGTTAACTAAAGTAATATTTAAAATCTATTCTGTAATTTTCTTGCTAATAATTCTTTTTTATTAATGTTCACAAGTCTTTTTCAGTACTATTTAGACTGCTTATTTCTGCTCCATTAATATTTCATTTCTGTTTTCATTTATACTTTCTTTTCAATTGTGAAATATAAATTTTTGTAAAAACTTCTATCAATTCTACACATACTTAAAACTTTTTTTCTTATATATACATAAATGTTTGTTTGCTTGTCTGTATAAGTATATATGTAGTGTGTGTGTGTGTGTGTGTGTGTGTGTGTGTGTGTTTTTTTAAACATTTCTTTACTTATATATTTTATTTAATTCATGTAGATGGAAAAGAAGGATTACTTTGCACATAAATTACAGGATGCACTATGTAGTACTGGCTTTAAAGTTGTGCAACATTCAAAACGTATTGATCAGTTAGAAAATTATACAGCTTGTTCTCATCAAGAAAATGCTGTACTTAAAGCTTCATTAACAAAAGTAAGTATTCAATTTAGTGTGAATTTTTGCCAGAAAAACGTTAACTGTTCTCTTCTGTTTTATTTCTGTGCACATATTCACACATACATACACACACACACCTATATCTGTTTGTAGTACTACAAAAGGAGGCATGCAAGTAATTACCAAATAATGAGCAGTATGTAACCGCTCTTTTGGCATGCTAATTGAGGAGTATATCTTGGTTACTAAACAAGCAATCTTTGTTTTCTACCACGTATGTGTACTAAAGTAAAAAATGGGAAATAAGTAGCTATTTGTAGACCCCGAACCTGTCAGTTCACAATTGCCATCAATTGTATACGTTTATGCATATTGATGTCATATTTGTGTTATAAACAGTGAGCAATTCTTTCTACTTCATATTATTTTTTTCATTAGTTAAAGGCTACAATTCCTCACTTATACAATACCTCACAGTTCATTTAATTTCCAAAATTCAAATTTCAGTAATCTTTCTTTAAAGGTGGAGAGATTAGATAAGATTTGCAATTTAAATTACATTTATTTATTTCTTTTGGAAATTTTATGAGATTGCAAATTAAATATTTTAAACAAATTTAATTAAAAATGTACATTGTTCACTTTTTTGTCACAAATGGAAAAAGGGCAAAATTACTTTAACTTTATTTCAAGAAAATATTTCCTGAAGTATATCATTTTTTTTTACTTGAAAACATATTTTCTTTAATGCTTTCTCTAAAAGGAAATATTAAAAAACAAAAATTAATTTGCTTACAATTTCCTATAACTTTTCTGAAAAAGATTTTATTTATATGTGGTAGAGGTAAAAACCTTGAACTCTTTTTTGAAGGTCATACGACTAACCATCAGAGATAATGTTATATGATAGTGTAAAGCCAATTTTATGCTTTTCCCATAGTTTGCAAGATAAATGGCCTGGAATATAAATATTCCAGGAATATTGTATATAATTGTATAATATTGTATCTCCATTTAACACTGTCACCTGTATAACACTATCTCTGGTGGTTAGCTGTATGACCTTCAAAAAGTCCAAGGTATATTTGTGACTACGTATTCCAATGTAAAGTTTTCTGCTCTTTTTATTGGTGGGTAGATCATCCCTACTTTTAACCCTCCTCCAAAAAAAAAATTGAAAAACTGGTGAAAAAAATTGTGTTAACCTTGAAATAATGGTCAAGGTCAAATCCAAAGTCACACCATGAGGTGTCCCCTTCCAATCTGAATAACTTTTGTTTAGGTCATTTTTTGTATTGTATGTAGTTTACGAGAAAATCACCTGGGGCAATTAAAATGAAACACTCTACACGCCAAGAAACATGTATCTTTTAACGCTCCCTAGCTCTTTTTTTTTGTATCCTTAGTAATGAATAATAGTACTTTTAACATTTGCGTAGAATGAGCTTTTCAAATTAATTATCCTTACAAAATTCTTGTTTGGCAGTACAGACAGGTAGTTTTGACTCTCAACCATTTGAGCATCTGCAGTATATAGGGGGTTATGAGTTAATAATTCAATTTTTGAGGATGTACAATATTAGACTGGTAAATGCTGACTTATAAGTTCATAGTGTTACATTCATAGGAAAATCTATTTGAGATAGTAGAAGATATTTTAGCCTTATTATATTTACCTCTGTTGTTAACAATTATCGCACCAATAGAATTTAGAATGGTGTAACTGGCTACTCTGAAATATTGAGCCTATTGTCCATTTGCATCTTGTAGGTTGGCTATTTATTAATTTTAATGGTTGTTTGCTCATCTCAATTTAGAAACATTAACACTGTATTTTATTTCAAAATTTATAAGGTAGAGAATGGAAAAGAGGAGATGGTCATCTGTCATCTGACATTTGGTATTGTAACAGAAATTATTTATTCAAGTCATAATACTTTCAGTTACTCTTCTGAAAAGAAAGAAATACAAAATATTGTAATTGTGCACTTGAATCTGTTTTTTAATAAATAAAAAAATTTCTTATAAAATATTCCATGCTAAATTTATTTTATAAAATTTGTTTTATTTTTTTGACATAGTAGTTTAATTATAACAAACACTATTACATAAACAATTTTGGTTGTAAAAATTAAAATGAATTTATGTAATAATCTGAAAAGATTAATATTGTTTAGTAAAGTGGTTCAAGTCTCACCAAAATAATAATAAGGTAGGAAAGAAATAGCACTTGTCCATTTCTTTCATGTAAGAAAGTTATTGAGTTTGTTAAACTGAGTGTAAATCGGTGAGTGATGACAAAAGAAAGGTATAAAGTGTATAGCAGTGTAAAAGATGCATGTTTAAATCTTCTTGTGTAGGTCTCACTACTAAATAGGTGTAAAAGTGCATTTAAATTTAATTCTGTCCAACTCTAGTGTTCAATACATCATCAGTTATTTGTTACTAGAGATGAAAAAAAAAGATATATACCACGCAAAGTCTCTTCGTTGATTTGCCTCCTCATATGTGCTACCTCCCACGTGATTGTGCCTTAGTGCACAAGCACACACATGCACCCACACACACCCACTCACAGGTGCGCACGTTCACACCCACCCACACTCGTATATATATTTATATACATATATAAAAATGTTATTCTTCTAAAGTCAGTTCCTTTGGGAACATATTCCCCCATACTATACAAATGTATTTATCTGATCAACCTAAGTACAGAATTAATAAATAAAATAAAGAGCATGCAAAAGTGCTTCCATGAATTACTCACATCATCAATTGCTCAACCTAACTTTTTACAAATATTCGTATCAAATAACATATTAAAATCACAATAAAATTAAAATGATTTTTGTTTTTAAATTAAAAATTTAATTTAATTTAAAATGTAAAAATTCTTAAAATTACTTCTTCTAAATGGAAATTAAAATCAAAAATAAAAATTAAAAGAAAATTAAAAATTGAAATTAAAATTAAAAGTTGCATATATAGAAATAGGAAGTCATTTACTAAAATTAAATAAAAAATAAAAATAAAAAAATAAACATCAAAAAAGGTAAGACACTACATTTCTATTATCAAAATCTGTTATCAATTTAGAATTTTGTTTAAAAAAAATACATGTTAAATATATGTAATAGACAATTGTAGTATAATAATAGATAATAAACAATGTTAAGCATTCCATATAATAAGCAAAAAAATAGAGAAATTTGTAAATAAAATAGAAAAACTGTTACCGGCTCAATTTAATTTATTAAACAACGAATATTCATAAGAATTGTATTTCTGTAAATGTGATATGTATTACATATAAATGAAATCAGGCCAGTAAGAGTTTTCTAACAACTTTTCTATTTTTTGCTTATTGTATGGACCGCTTTAACATTATTTATTATCTATTATTGTACATCTATTGTCTATTATATATATTTAATTTGTATTTTTTTTAAACAAAATTCTTAGTTAATAACAGATTTTGATAACAGAAGTGTAGTGTCTAACTGTTTTTCATATCAGTATCATTTTGTTAAAAACGGTTTTTTTTTGTATTACAGAAATTATTGTTTTTTGAGCGGAAGAAATGATATCTGTGAGATTTTCACCATACAGTTTACAATTTCATTGTAATTTTTGTGGATATCACTGCATTTTGTTTTAGATTATTCTTTTATTTTTTTTATGAATTTCTGATTGTTATCTTATGGATTTATCATTAAAATTTATTGTCTTACTAGAACAAACAAATATATATTTTTTGAATTTCATGGCCAATTTTTTTTTCGTTGATACCACTGATAAACATAATTTTTTTTCTTAACGTGCGATATATGATTTTAATCTGTTTTTTGATGCTGAAAACGAATATGAACTCAGAATCTTTCTTATCACCCACCATTTTTGAAAAATTTTTTAATTTTAATTAAAGGATTGTTACTTTTTTTTACTTTTGAACCAATTGTTAGTTTTGTTTAACAAGTTTGTTTGGAATTTCTAAAAAATCTAAACATACTGTAAAATATCCTTCATTGCAATCTGCAATCAAGCCTTACCTCACAATGAAAAAATTATTCCAGTTCCTGAGCCACCTGTGAATGTATGTTTCGAAAGCAGCGATGAAGAATCAGGCGGTACTGAAGAAAGCAACAGTGATTTTGATTTTGAACTATCTTCCAATAAGCCACATCTTATATCAAAAGGTGAATTAAATGACTTGGTTAGGGGTTTAAATTTATCAAAAAATCAAGCTGAACTGTTAGGATCAGCACTACAAGGTTGGAATTTACTTCAAAAATATACAAAAATTTCGGGCTTTCAAAGCCAACAAAAAGAATTTTTTCAGTACTTTATTAATGAAATTAATTGGTTTTTTAATGAAATTAATAAATTTCATGAATTAATTAATTAAATTTATGAATTGGTTTATTAATGAAATTAATTTGGTTTATTGCACAAATATTGCTGAGCTTATGTTGTACTTAGGACAAGTTCATAAATCTGAGGACTGGCGCCTTTTCATAGATTCGTCCAACTATAGTTTAAAAGTGGTTTTACTACACAACGATAACAAATATCCTTCGATACCAATTGCTTATGGTATTAATACATACGAGATGATGAAAGACCCTTCTTGAAAAAATAAATTATAAAAAACATAGTTGGAACATATGTGGTGATTTGAAAGTTATAGCTATTTTGTTATGTATGCAGTTAGGCTATATTGTTATGTATGCAGTTAGGCTATATTAAAAGTAGATGTGTTATGGGACAGCCGAGTTAGGGATAAACATTATGTTATCAAAGAGTGAAAGAAATGAGAACTTAACTACAAATGGGAAAAACATTATCCATGAGCCCTTAGTTGAACCCAAAAAAATATTTTTACCCCCTCCATATTAGAGCTAATGAAAAATTTTGTAAAAGCAATGAAGGATAGTCCCGGATTTTTGTTCATCAGGTAGAAATTTCCGAATGTAAGTGAAGAAAAAATTAAAGAAGGAATATTTATTTGTCCTCAAATAAGATAGTTGGTCAAAGATGATGTATTTAACTCAATGTAAAATAATGTAGAAAGTTCAGCTTGGGCTTCATTTAAAGAAGTTTGCAAAATTTTTCTCAGCAATCCAACAATTACCACGATATTATTAATCAACTTATTACTTCATGCAGAGCTACGGGATGTAATATATCTTTGAAAATACATTTCCTCCACTTGCATCTGGATTTTTTCTCAGACAACCTCGAAGACGTAAGTGACGAATACGGTAAACATTTCCACCAACACATTTCGGTGATGGAAAGCTATAAAGGGAAATGGAATACTAACATGATAGCCAATTACTGTTAACATTAATTTGGGATGTGCCTGAGGCTATTTATAAAAGAAAATCATCAAAAAAATCATTCTACCACAGGTATGACCAAGCAAAATTAAAAATTTTCAGATTTTAACTATATTTTTCCCCTAATTTTTTTTGAACTGTAATTTATTTAAAACAAAGGATGATAGAAAAATTGTATTTACAGATCGGTATCACATTAAAAAAACATTTTTTTGTCTATCAGTGTAATCATATGCACTTCATACCATATTTTTACTTTTTTAATAAAACTAGTATAAATTTTATTATTTCAAGTACATTATAAAGTTTTTATATGCTATCTAGTACTACAAGTACTTCTGTCTAGCAGCACGATTCATAAAGTCACCTTTAAAAAAAAGAAAAAGTGACATATTCGACTCCCGCGGTTCATCAAATGGAAAAAAGGTTGTCTAACAAAATTCAAGGTATTTTTTGATTACATATCTAATTGAACTGAATTATAATATTTTCATGCCTATTTTTTAATTCTTTTTCCCATTTTCATTTCACCTTTAGGTTAGGTCATGTTTAGAACATGACATAGTTCATTGACTTCACCGTACCGTCCAGTTCTGTGGACTCTTACCAGTGAAGTTCTAATGAACTTTGTGATTTTATTTTTATTTTTAATTTCATTTTACTAAACGACTTCATATTTGTATATATGCAATTTTTAATTAAAAAAAAAAAAATTTTTGATTTTAATTTGAATTTGGAAGAAGTAATTAAAAATAGTTTAAATTTTAAAGCAAGTATAATCTAAAATGATTTTTAATTTAAATTTTAATTGTGATTTTAATATTTAATGTAATACGAATATTTGTAAAAAGTTATGTGGAGCAACTGATGATGCAAGTAATTTGTGAAAGCGCTCTTACATGTATAATGAAATAAGGTGTCATCCTACTTTTTTCTATTTATTAATTCTGTACTTAGGTTGATCAGATAAATACAATATATGTATATATGTATTATGTATATATATATATATATATATATATATATATATATATATATATATATATACACACATACTGATGTAGACACATAAACTATAAGCAAGAACTTGTTTTGTGCATGGTAGTATGTGTGCATATATAAATTCATGATGAAATTATGTATAATAGAGAATAAATAAAGAAAATGTAAATAGAGAATAAATTATGTATAATGTAAATAGAGAATTTTCTCAATTACATGTATCATCTTTATTTAGAATAAACACTAAATATTGTGAATATTTACATTGGTCTCTTGAGAAGTGACAATTGAACATTATAACCAATCAGAACATTCCTACTATACCGTGCCAGATGTTTATTGAAAATTGAGGTTGGAAGTTTGGTTCAGAGATTGTGTGAGGATGGCCATCATTCCAGTTATATATGTTTCTTGTATTGTTAATATCAGTTAGATATTGCTTCATCAGTGAAAAGTAATTGCATAGCTTATGCATTATTTTCCAATAATCACTGGCAGTAATTTGATTCTCTGAAAGTGACATTCTTCCAGATTTTATACACACTGAGAATTGTATGGATAAATATATTCATAAGTAGTATTCTTCATGTGTTAATGTGCACTATTTGCAAACTTCCAGATAATCTTTGCGTACTTGAATAGACAATATCTGTTCAAAACTTTCCTAGTTTTAATATATTGTCTATAATCTTCATTTGCTCAGCTTTTGAGTAAAAGTAAAAATACCTGTTTATAGGGAATAATTCAGATTGGAAATTGTGGACAACAATTTCTTTATCAGCTTCTTAGCATTGTCATTGCTGTACCTGTAAGTACAACATATATCTACTTACTCCTCATTTACAAATTTATATGACTTTTTCTGTGTTATTCTTCCAAATTATTGCCAGTAATTTTAAAAATACAGAAAATAATACTTAATGAATGACAACTATAATATCAAAATCACTTATAAAAGGTTTTACTATACATTGAAATTTAATCTAATTAACATGAATTCAGTACAAAACTTAACAAAGTTTAAAAAGTTAAACTGTAGTATAAAATTGTAATTTTACTCAATAATTTGTGTCAGTTTGGGTTTTAGTAAAGTTTTATTTGACCTTTGGAGCAGAAATTTAGGGAAATTTTTTTGCTAACCATACCTGAAAAAAGTGTTTCCAGATCTCTCTGTTTCTGTGAACTTTTGTTTTTACTCAGCATAAATATTTTCATGTATGTTATAACAAGCAAAAATGATGTATGAAGTTTGTAGGAAATCCCTGTTTTTGAAAGAAGTTTCTTTCCGAGATAGATGAAAAGTGGAGTGCAAGATTTTTAGAAATCCCTGTTTTGAAATAAGTTTATTTCTGAGACAGATGACAATCAGCAACTATTCTAACATATTTTTCATGTAATTAAAATGTTTATATGTCTCCAGTTTCTGTGAGGTGATATGCAAAGATTGATAATATTGTGTGTATTAGTGTTTTTTGCATCTGTGTATCCAGTTTGTCTATGCAGTATTTAGTTCAGTTATTACAGTTTAATTTGTGTTTTGAATTGTTTAATTTATTGGGATATATATGGTAGTATGTTATGTGATTTTATGAATTTATTTGTATAAAAGTATTAATAAAAAATAATAAAATTCTGTCACTTACCAGTAAATAAAAGAATATTTTATGTAACACATTTGATCAATATATTGAATCTGTTGATCAACCAAATTCTGTTGGTAAAATGAAGACCTGTGAACATTTATACTTTTGATTTTAAAAGGCTTTACTGAATATTTCCCTTTTTATGGCCCTAATTTTAAAAAGTTCATGGTTATAACGTACTGCTTGATACTTTGAGGTTGTAGTTATTTTATGACTGTAAATATGGTATTTCTTTAACACCTTTATTTATTGCTTTATTTAACACCTTTAAAAAAGAATAACAATTATTATAAAAATAAATCAGTAGTAAAATTAATTACAATTATCAATTTGTTAATTCTAAACAATAATAATAATTTAAATAGAATGTTAAAAATACATTTGGACAAATTGGAAAACAAGATTACATGCAGAATTCATTCACAAAATTTTACTCAAAATGTAAAAGTTAATTTTTAAAAACTATAGGAAAATTATATATAGAGATAATTAATTAATTAAAAAATATAAAATTGTTTATTTATCAATTAATATTTTTTATAATTATTTATTTTAAGCTTAAAAAGTTTTTCAGCATAATCTTGTTTAAAAATTTATTTCAGTAAACATTTAACTTAGTTCTCTAATTATATTTAAAATATAATTTAAGACTGCAAATTTAATATAATGCCTGTAATAAGAATACTTCTGAGTTATCAAATATAACTGAATGTACAACAAATTATAGACTCATTTCAAAATGTAATAACAGCAAAATAACTTCACAGAAATATATTAGTATAAAGTCAACCACAATGTTACGAGATAGATATTTGGCAACCATGAATTCTTTGAAATTGGAGTCATAAGAAGGGAAATAGTAAGTAATACCTTCTATACCTGAGGAAGTACACAACTTCCAGAGGTGTATAAAAACCACCTCTTTTTCAAAATATCTTGGTGGTTTTTTTTCTCAAAAATATCTATGTTATAACAAACTCCTTACATTTTATTATTAATATTAATTTTATAACATTTTGAATTTGAGGTGAATAATTGTTTTACAGGCTAGTCATTTTTATCAGTAAATTATTTAAATATAATACAATATGGGTGATAAAATATTTTATTTGTGTTTGTTTGTCAGTAATAAATTTTTTTGTGATAATATAGATTGTGAAGGTTTATATGCTACTTTATGTAATGTCTGTAAAACAAGAGTGTATATCTTTAATATGTGCTAAAAATTTTAATGTGTTGCACACAAAAATGTGCGGCATAATAATAATTAGATGTGTCATTCATAGTAGCATTATGATTAAGGAGCTGCAAATTAGTGTCAAAGAAATTTAGAAGGACATTTTGAATTATGTAGAAAAAAGCTTTAAAAATTTGCTTTTTAAAAGTAATTTCTTTAAATTGTTATTTTTATAAGTCTCTGCTGATGGCCAACACAGGTTGGCATTAGAAATAATGTACGTTTATTTTTGAAAAAAGAAAAACTGTTTATAGAATAAAGCAAGTGAACTTATTTGTATAATGTACAGTATTATAACACATGTTTGATATTGTTATTATTATTGGCTAATGACCATAGCAGCTGAAGCCATTAAAAAAGATATATAAAAAAGTAAGTACATTGTCTTATTCCCTCATAACCTTTTGATTCTACAACACTGTAGCATCATGCTGAGTAGCATCCTAGAAGTTCTAGAAGATGTTCTATTTTTCATCAAATCGTTTATCTTGTCTAAAGCCAAATTTAATAAACTCATGGTTAATACAATAATTAATAAACTGGTAGGCATAGTTGCAACAAAACTGGTTCCAGTTGTACAGCATGCTATTTGGAAGATAAAATGAAATAAATATCTTTACTTATATGTGATTATTTACTTTTTTTAGGAGAAGTGAAAATAACTGATAAGACATTTCTTTCTATAAAATTTAGAATTTGATAATATTGATTAATTTTTAATAGCACTTTAACTGCCATTGACTGCTATGACTATTTTCTATTAAATACCAGCAGTATATGGTGAACTTAACCCAGTATTCTTAACTTTGATTATGTATGGGAAACCAATTTATTGAACATAACTTTGGCTACTGGTGTTTACCTTACATCATACCCTTCATTTTCTAGGATGCTCTTCACTGAGAGATTTATGTGTTATGGAAACATTATTAATCTTTGGAGCTGAATAAAGATATACTTTAACTGTATTACAATTTCTGTGAATTATAAAAAGTTAATCTACTTAAACAAACATTTGTTTTAATAAAAACAAAAAGTTTGTTCTGTATAAACAAATGTTTTCTAAATAGTCGTATAGTAGATCTCTATGGGACTAATTAGCAGCTTAATCAGTGAAGTTGCAGGTGTTACTGCTACAAATGACAGCAGTTAGGAAACCTCTTTAATATGAGATTGAATAGAATATTTGTGTTATATGTCTTACAGTATGTAATGTATAATGTTAAAATATTTAGCACAGGTAAACAAAATATACGCTTGTTATATAGAAGCATTAAATAAAATAGTGTGTCAGTTATTAAATACCTAGTGAAAGTAAACATATAATAACACTCATAACCCGTACCTTCATGAAAAAGTTTTTGCACTGCCTTCAAATACATATAAAATATTTTTTCATACATGTTGTGTTACATTTGTATCTTTAATTGGACATAGCTAAAATATATTAAATTTTTTTTTTTCTGGATGTAGTTATAAATGCAGCTATAGCTCTGATGGGAAAGTATATAGGTAATAAAACAGATCTTTAAAAAAATGGTCTCTTTAATTATGAATATTTCTAGTAGATTGTCTAGGATTACCCAAAAATTTGCAGATATACTTTTTTTTATCATCTAGTTGATATCAACCTCTTTTTTTTTGTTATTAATACTTCCAGTTGTACTGAACTTAATTTCTAAAGTAGCTTCTTGAAACAGGATAATCAGAAAGAATATAATTAAACATTTTTTTTGTGATAATTTCTATTAATTGCTTCAAAAATATGTATCATTTAATTTTTTCAAATGTACTTGCCTTTGTTTTACAGAATCCAACAGGGAATCAACACACACTGACATTTATAAAATTAAATAAAAACAGGCAAAAATGATAAGAAATGCTAAAACTTAGTAAGAAAAACTTACTTTTAAACAGTTCTACAGTTTATAGTATTACTTTTAACAGTAATGTAGTAAAAATATCAGTTTTTAAACTAAGAAAAAGAAACAAATTCTTAATTAAAATTGTAACTTTTATTATAAAAATACAGTACTGTTCAAACCAATCCTCAATGGCAATTAAAATGTCAGCTATTAAATGAATGTTAGTTTAAATGGTTCAAAGGATTTTAATAGAAAATCAATGAATGTAAAATGAATCAATAAGTTTCCATCATTCTAATTGTTTTTGAGTATTGTTTTATTTTAGGTCTGAGAGTTGAAGAAACACTCTCAGTAAGTAAGCCTTTTAATAGCTAATAACTTAATGACTGACAGATATCAATCACTGTGCAGTTTTTGTTATCAATTTTTTTCATTAATTTTTACATTGAATTGTGTTATTTGACCATAGTGGCATCTAAAAAAGAAAATTTAATCCAATATAGTGGAAAGAAGATGGTGGCCAAAATGTTAGAATAGGTTAAAAAATAGTACTTTGTCAAAAATAAATATGGCTTTGGTCAAGATTCTAAAAAAAAAATTAACTATTATAGGAAAAAGTAAGGGGCAAACTTATATGCACCCTATATTTGTCAAGTACATACCCAAATTTTGTTCAACTGGGACATCTCAATAAATTTTCTTTTGCTCATCCTGTTTATATCTAAGGAAAAAGTAGTATCAGGTCATTTTATACCACGTAACTGTAATATAGTGATATAGTCCATTTTTTGAAGTAATAAAGTGTGTGATTTATTTTCGATACATTCTTGTGTACCATACAGTAAAATAAAGACTGACAAAGTAACTACTTTGTCTATCAATTGGTATACAAGTAAATCAAATTAATAGTTTTATTCTTATACCAAATATTGCTTGTATTTTTTTTTTTGTTGTGTTGCAACTTTTGTTAACAGTAAATATTTTTGTTAATCATTATTATAATTTCTTGGAGAAAACTTGCTGATAACAGGACTTGCATTAAATTAAAATTTTGCTAGACATATTATTAATCAGCTTAGTTCTGTGAATATATTTTTTATATGTCTAAGCACATCTTAGAGAGTTAAAGGATTATAGGTAAAACCATAAAACTAACATGCAATCACCTTAACCTTTTAACCAAAATTTGTATCAAATTTCTCTGTAGAAAAGAATTTATCATTTGAATAAAATACATACTGAAGTAGAGATTTTATTAATAATCATTTAAATATAATTTAGGTTATACAATCATTTAAAAATGTTATTTCAATTTACTTGGCAGTTTATGATAGGGTCTTTTGCAATAACCTTAAATTATGTTGGTTATTAATTGGACTCCTTGTATCTATTTGTTTATTTTGCGGCCTCAGGTGGATTTGATATATATTTTAAATAATAATTTGACAATTATAAAAAAAATAATAAATAAAAAAAACAGTAATAATTGGCTTTTATAATATATTTGATATAAAATGATAAAAACAATAATAATATGAAATAAGAGTTCACAATTTTTTTTTTCATAAATTCTGTTATTGGAAAGTTTTCTGAAAATAATGTATTAATAAAATATTTCATTAAATTAAAAAAAAATCACATCTTATTTGTTTTTTTATTTAGGCACTGAAAGGAAGATCTGATTGCGAAGAAGAATTGTGCAAGAAAACTGAAGAAATTAAAAATTTGAATTTAGAATTGTATAAAATGAAAATGGAAAAAGATAATATTACAAAAGAGGCATGCTGATATTTATATATGTATCAAAGTAATTTTTTGGTATTTTGAGCTTGTATCTGCATATTTGTACTGCATATCTGCACAATTTGTACTTGTGCATATACAAATTAGATTGCATTTGTATAAATGATGAACTTATTTTGTTTGAAGGATTGTTTTGAGAAGAAATTTTTCCCTAAGCAATTGGTGATGCTAATATAGAAAGATTTTTGTTTAATTTTATCACATGTTTAAAATAATTTTTCTTTTTAAAATTCATGGATAGTTTTGAAGAGTTTTATATCAATATTTAAGAGTGAGTTAATGGTAGTACATTTAATAACAAAAGTTATGAAACTTACATCAAAGACAAGGATAAGTTGTTCATTAAAAACTCAACTCAAAGAAAAAAGAATGTTTATTTGTGATCTAATTCATAAAGATCTTATTCATACCTTTTTCATTAAAAAAATAGTTCTTTTAAGAATAGTGTGTAGACTATTGATTTCTGAACTCTTTTATATATTGAGGATAGAGATTTTTTAAATGACATTCATAACAATTTGCCTGAAATTTAATGGCTGTATTACCCAAACAACTGACCCAGTTAAAGCTCTAATGCAAGCGTGATATGATAGTTTACCAAACTCTTTTTTACTAACCGGTTTTTTTTAATACATACCCTCATAATTTTATGAAAATGTAGGAACTTATGCTAGTATGGCTGATTTCTGAATTCATGTCATAGAAGATAAGGCAGGTTAAATGTCATTTAGTTTGATTGGTAACGTTCAGTTTTACTATGATATTTAATATATGTTATTGTTATATTAGTTATAAAAAGTTATATTAGTTATAATCGTTTTGCTTATATTATCTGATCATAACTTTTAACTTTTTTTAACTCCTTAGTTGCAATCACTTTAAAGTTTAATTAAAAACTTTAGTTTTTAACACTAGTTATATCATAAAAAATTTAGCTCATATTTATATTACTTCATTGGAATTCTCAGATTATGTTAAAGAGTACAACTGAACTTTAATGACCATACATAATGTGATATTTAGTGACCGTACTCATTAAATATGTCTGTTGGCGCGTAATTAAAAATGTTCAGTTATTTTCTGAACAGACCTCTTAGTATAAAATGTTGGAATCCATGGGAAATTACAGAGCACCACAACAATTGAAAAAAATTTATACAACATATACAACATATTTAGTTACCTTTTCCCCCATGGGTTGTGTGACATACTGAACATGACTTTGAACAGTGTACTTCATTACATTTAATAAACACTTCCATTTTCCATCACATTGTTTAAATTCTCTGATAAAAACTTCTGTCAGTTTCATTTCTAAACTAGATATCATCCTTTGATTTTTGTACCTGTAGTATGTAAAATTACTTTCCTCTTAATAATAATTCATCATCAATTATTATACTGCTTTTCTTACATTTTTAGTTTCCATAACTTGTCTGTTATCTGTTTCCATAATTTTATTTGCCTGTAATTTTGACTATAATTCTCTTTTTTAATAAAATTGTGGCAATGTATTTGTTGTACTTTTATATCCAAATAGTGTAAGTATGACTTTCCCCTGCTCAGGATGAGTAAAAGATTAACATGTGGAGATAGTGTACATAATGCACTGTTTCTCACAGAAGGGGGGTGCATTAAGATATTGCTTTGCACTATTTGTACCAATTTTTCTTATGATTGTTACCTATATGCGCCTGTGGTATGAATGGTTGTTATTTGATTTCTCTGAGATTAATGATGTTTATTAAACAGCAAGTTGCTTTGTGTGAAGAGTTGTATACAAAGATGAAAGAGTCAGTAGAATGAAGGTAGGACTGAATGTTGGTTGCATTTCAGTGGATCTTCCAGTAACAATCAGAAAGTTCTCAGCCTGATACATTCACGGCTCATGCATGATCAAATGAGTATATATATATATATAGTATGATCCTAAGATGGCATGCTGTGTAAGTTTCCGAAGATGTGCATATAGTTGCTTGTTTTGATGAGATCAAGTAGAGCAAATAAGTTTTGACTTTCTCTGAAAAATGAATAAAATTGAAATTCAAAGTATTGTAAAGAACTTTGTTTTAAAAGTTTTAACCTTGATACACATACAAAAAGAGTTACAATCCACTTTAAAAGATTCTTTCACTTCATTTTTACTTCTAAAAAAAGTGAGGTGTTAAATTTAAACATGGTCGTACATCTATTCATGTTGATGATCGTTCAGGGAGCCCAAAAAATACGACTGACAAAATTATAAAAAGATCAATAGTGCCCTATTAAACTACTGCCAACCGGAGGTATGTGATATGATCTTGTTGACATTGCAAACATCTTGATAGACCATGTCCACTGCATTTTATACACAATGTTTTGCACATGAAAAAGCTTTCCTCTTGATGGGTGCTGAATTTCTTAACAGTCAACTAAAAATGCATTTGACTGAACACTTCTCAAGACTTTCTTGAACATGATTTCACTGAGTTTCTTTGACTTTTTATATCAATAAAAGAAATATGGATTTACCATTACATGCCAAAGAGGCCAAATAGTGGGTGGGACCAGAAAAAAGTGCGCCAAAGAGAGTGAAAACTGATCCATCTGCAGTAAAGGTTATAGCTATGTTTTTGGGACTCTTGTAATGTGGTGCTCATAGACTAACTGGAAGAAGGCAGGACCATCAAAAGAGAGTATTATTGTTCACTACTGGACCTACTGAAAGGTGCTATTTAGGCTAACAACCACATCTGGGAAAAAAGAAAGTGCTGTTAAACTTTGATTGTATGCATGCACACATGTCTCACGTTCTTGCTGTAAAACTCCATTTCCTTTGAAGTGCTTCCACATTCACCCAATTTCACTTCAAATATTGAGATAAAAGCTGAAACAAATGCTTATATTACAGAGATGGATATATCACATTATACTAAGGGTATAAAAAGTTGGAAAGTTGTTGGTCTTAATGTATTTAATCACAAGGTAACTGTTGAAAAATAAAAATTTCTGAAAAATCTTGTGTTCTTTGTCAGGTCAAAAATTTTTTGAATGGTCCTTGAAGCATGCTATATACCATATTATATACATTTCTATAAAGAAGGTAATTAAAAAGCACCTCAATCCTTACCTTGCCTTGTAAGCTTGGGTATTTTTGTCATGCCATTTTTATGAGCAGTAGGTGTATCATATCTGATCACCTACAACTGTTAGTTTATGGCACACCACATATTATACAGATGATTCCATGGCCAAAAATGAGAAAAAAGCTCATATAAACATAGGTCATAGTTGATTCCTTAGTAAGTTTCGGCTTGCGAAACATTTCATTCCGCTTTCTGCTCCCTCTGTGAAATTAAATCATACTAAAATATTTAATTCCAAACCATAAGGAAGTACCAAATTTACCCCTCTATTTGTACCCAAGAATTTTAGTATGATAGTACAATTTAATTTCACGGAGGGAGCAGAAAGCAGGGTAAATATCTTGCGATCTGAAGGTCGTTAAGGAACCATTTTCTAATCTATGCTTATATGAACTTTTATTCTTATTTTTGGCTGTAGAATCATTCTTCGATAGATTTTTGAGAAATCTGGAATCATTCTGTTTATTCCCAACATATATCAAACAATTCTGGAAATGTGCATGTGTGTTCTTCAGGAACCCTGTCTTGTTCTCTGGTTTTTGGGTAGTTTGTAAATTTCAGGTGATAAAGTAATTTTCCTTACATTGTATATTTATTTAATAGCCTAAACATCAAAACCAGAATTGCTGATCAATAATTTGCTGCTCTCATCTTAGTCAAAAAGCTCTTATCCTTCCTGAGTTCTTTGGGATGGTGAATGAGCACCTTATACCTGAAGGCTATTTTGTAGCTGTTTTAAAACTAATCTTTGTGTAGGGTTGTTTACCTTACAGTATGGTTTCATTATGCATAAATTATCTTTCCCACCATTTGAGTTCAAGAACCCAAGAGGTTCTTTGCTGAAAATGCTGGGACCTGTACCACCACTACATTATTTTGTAAACTTATTTGTATTTTGTATACGTTATTATTTTGATTACTTCGTCTGAAATTCAACTTACTTGCTTTGGAGGGGATTAAAAAGTTCTTGACGAGCAATAATGTAAATTAATGTATGTTAAGGAAAATTAATATATATATATATATATATAGGTAACATACAAACACCTGCAGAATGGCCAGAATGATAGTTTAATTAAAATTTATGTAAATCTTTTGCATTATTTGTAACTGGTGCTGGTAGTATTAGTCTAGAGTTTATAAAATAGCAAGAATGAATTGAAAAAAAGGAGTGAATGGTAAAATTCACAGAAGAAAAGTTGACTGATTAGTTCAGGTAGTAATAAGAAAAATATTGTGAGTAGAACTAAAACTCTTTATAGCCTAATTGTTACATAATTTTAAACATTACTTGGAATAGCATCTTAAAAACATGTATGTGAATATCATATCAGAATAAAATTGTAATGACCAAATGAGGATTTCATTTAAACTAGTCTTATACATCATTATAGTTAATTCTAGAAGAGACTACTTTTTAATAAATAATTTAATAATTTTGATATTTAGTATTGAAAGACTGAAATTGAATCACTGGTTTGGTTTAAAAAGAAACAATATGTCTTTATTTATATTTCAAAGAAGTGTGAGTGAAAGAAAAAGTGTATTTGACTTGTAAATCATATGTTCAATTTGTTTTCCATAGGCAAATAATTGTCATCAGAGGCTGCAAGAGAAATTGAATGGGGAAGCATATGAAAGACATTGTCTCAAAGAAGAAGTGGATCGTTTAAAGAGAGTTCTAAATAGTGTTTATTCCCAGGTTAAATTAATTGCAAAATATATCTCCTTTTAAACTATAATTCTTAGCTTATTCTAAGCCTATAGTCCTTAAAGAAGGCTTTTTTCCTTGTCAGTAAATAATTCTCATAAACTTGCAGACACCCTGAAAAATAAAAAATAAAAATATTTTATGATAAAAATAAACATCTTTTGAATGTAAATCTTGTGCTTTGAACAAATTATACATTAAATTTTTACCGAATTCTAACCAAAACAATATTATTTAGCTGCTTATAATGAAAGAAACTGCTTTTAGAATCATAGTACTTAATAAAAAAATTGTAAAAATTTGCTACTGTCAAATTTATCCTAAAGCTTGTTCTTTTTGAATTTATTCATGTGCAATATACTTTACAAAATAATTGGAAAACAAGATTACACTTCAGAAACCATTTACAAAAACGTTTACTGAAATCTAAACCTAGAGGCCACTTTAATAAACATCATTAATAGAAACTATGGGAAATGTATATATAAAAAAACAAAGCAAAACAAAAAAAAAACTAAAAATAAAAACAAAGAAATAATAAACATTATTAGTTGACAAATAGACAGTATTTAGAAAACACAGTAATTGAAGTATTTTTAGCAAAGATTTTAAAATCAGACTAAAAAATAAACGTATACGTTTTATGAATGTTACTTGGAAATTACTATTTATTATCAGTCTGATAAACTGATAAAGCATTAAGAAATATTACCTAATTTTTAATCTGTTTTTCAAGTAGAAAGCCTTTGGAGCATATTCACATAATGGCATGTTCAGTTTCTTGTAATTTGTATGAAAAAACTAATTCTTCATATGAGACACTTTCTCAATAGATATTATTCAGGTAAAAACAATTCTAAATAAATAAATGTTTGTTTCATTCAGATCAGCATGTGTTCTACCTGGAATAAATTAAATAAGTAAAGGTTAAGGTGTTTTACCATGGATGAAAATATACATTGCCTGGACAGATCAGGGGATGTAGTTAAACCTTGATCAGAGCTGCATTTCAAACTACACAATTAGTTATAAAATAAGGTTATAATTTACATTAATGAATAAGAATTATAAATATTATGAAATAATACTAAATCAAGCACATAAATATATAAATACAAAAAGACTTAGTACATATTTGTACATTTTTACTTCCTTTATGATAGAGAAAAATTTTGGTTTTCAGATTTCAACAAAAATATCCATTTTGACCATCCCTGAATTCATTTTGACTAGTTTTAGTGTGACGTTTGCATGTACATATGTATCTTGCATAACTGAAAAACGATTAGTCATAGGATGTTGAAATTTTGGATTTAGGACTGTTGAAACATCTACTAGTGCACCTTCCCCCTGTTGATTACAATTGACTGGACCAAAAGTGTCCAAAAAAGCCCTCATTGAGTGAGAGCTTTTTAATGATATACCATAAGTTCTACTTATTTTCATTGGCTCCAGAGTTATAGCCAAATAAAATTTTAATTAATGGAATATTTGGATCTTATAATTGGAAGGCACATTGGTTCAAATTCGACTTCATCTCCTTTTTTTAATTTAAATGTATTGATTTATTAATAATTATCAATCTCTGATTGTAAAATGTTTTACAATAAATAGTAACAAATAAAAGAAAAATATATATATGAAAAAATATCAGAAGTTATTAATGAAATAACATTTAATGCACTTTCAGTTTAAAAGACTGTGTATATGTAATTTAATAGGCGTAAAAGGAAGTCATGTGGCATCCAGATTTTTAAATGAAGATGCATAAAATTCAAGGGGTTTAACTTTAATTATTGTATTTAAAGATTTAATACAATAATATTGTTTTGTTGAGCCTTTTAATTTTATTTTAAATAAATTGGTGGAGCTGTTTTAAATGAGTTGTTAATTTCCTAAAAAAAAATGGCATCAGACTCTTAATAAGGATTTTTCTTGCACTCCAATCAAGTATTGTGCTCAATTTCACAAAAAATAATTATGTGTTTAATTAAAATATTATGGGTTTAATTGGTAATTTTTTTTCTTTTAGAAACGTTAACACATTCATAAATATAATATAAACATGGGAGTTAGGATTTTTAGTTTCCTTAATATCATCTACATGTACTGTATGTATTTACCAAACACTGATCTTATTGTTCCATTTTTGTATCTTAAAATTCTATCTGTCTCCTGTTTTAAAAAGTAATTGTTATTTTCATTTCTGATGAATAACAAAATAATTCCATCACTGTCCTTATATTAAGGAATGTACAAATCTCTGGTAGAAGAAATTTAAGTGAGGTTCACTTAAATTAAACTGTGTGGTATTTTCATAGTTGTAAGGAATAATGAAGTGAGAAGATTCTATATTAACTTTTAGCCAATGCGGATAGGCATATAATCTTCTGATGTGCTTAATATACAGCCTAAAATTGTCGCTAATTAAATGTACAGCAAACAATAAATTTGTTTTCATTCTTCAAATAGCACAATACAATGTGTTTATTGTTCAAGCAATATTTTAATTTTAGTTATTTACTTTGTGTATTAAATTGTTTAGAATTTCATAGAAAGAAAATTAGCAGATTTATTTTTATTTCGAAAATGTTAATAGGAAAAGGGTAAGAAAAGAAAGTGTAGTAGGAATTACTGAATAGTATTGCTATGTTTCAGTGCCATTACATTCATTATTGATTGTGCTCTGAGTTATTCTTGAATTAGTGTACTAAATCTCGTTTTTAACTTTTCTATTTCTTATATTGAATTACAGATTTCACATGCATAACAATTTTTTCAGACATTCTCATTCCTTTATTAGCACAAGATTAGCAATTTTTGATTAGCATGATTTGATTAGCATGTTTGAACTACTTTACTGTATCTTGTTAATGGAAAAAATGATTTTTTTTTAATTGCTGTTGCTTCTTTCAATATAAGGTTAAAACATTGCTGATTTACTAAAAAGATCTTGCAAAAGCACCTTGTTATGTTGGGATTATGTGTTACATGTTATTAAAAATTACACATTTGAAAAATGGATTAAAACTGGATTCTTTTTTTATTAATAACACTTAAAAATACTTAACACCTTTAATAATGTATATTGTGTATGAATGAACTAAGAAATCAACACTTTTTAAAAGAGATCTATAGATCAGTTTTTTATGATTTAACACTGATTAGAAATTTGATTCTAAATCCTTGCTTTTTCTTTGGTTAAAGTACAAAATTTGTCTTCAGAACAGATTTACGTACAAGGGTAAATACGAGTTTCTGTGATGAAAATTTCTTTTTTATTTTAATATTTAAATCTTGTCTTGATGTAAACCACTACTTAATTCTACTGTGACTTCACTTCTGGCATGAACTTCTCTTATCCAGTTTATTAGTGAAAGAAATTGATATTAATTTGTGAGATATTTAGGAAGTCTCTAGGTATCTTTATAGCTTTGTTGAATTTGTGCTTGTACGCAGTTGCATCCCATGTTTCTTTGTTGATTGTGTCTTTGATCACCAGGCTAGAATGTATTGTTAAACAGAGCCCAGCAATAGAAAAGTGGGTAGCAGACAGTATCAAGGAGTTAATAATGTTAAAAATAATAGGTTTGATAACCTTTTCATTGTCAACTTATAAGAAGACAGTGACTACCTCTACACCAGTCCAACAAATCTATAGTATGTTGATATAATGTTGTCTATCTTGTTTTCAGTCTTCTTCATTATCCTTTATATGATCTTATAAAGGATTAATGTAAATAGTCAATCCTTGTTTTTTCATTCTAGAAAAACATCTTATTCATTTCCATTTATTTAATAACCTCTTTCTACAAAAATAAAAAAAGACTTTAATTTTAAAATCCATCTGTTTCTTTTCCTATTTTCTTGATCTTTTATACACTTTGGGAAAAGTTTATGTTTCAGAACTGTAAATTATCATTGGAATAAGACACTATGACAACAGTGTATTAATATTTGTTATTCCCAATATCGTTACAAATGTTTTTATTTAACTCATTTTAAACATTCAGTTAAATAAAAACAACAAAAATCATAAAAAATGCAAGATAATTCCTTTTTAATAAAAATTAATAGTAAAGTGAAGATGATTAATCTCTAACGTATTCTAAGTTGAACAGATGAGAGAAGAAATTTGTAGCAAAAAATTTGTAGTTTTAAAAAATTTACTTGGTTAGCTAACTGTGTATTAAGAAAACTGGATTTAGTTAATTTGACGCTAGGAGGGAATACAAAGGATAAACAGTGAGGAATGCAATGACTGCATAAGACAGATTACTGAGAAAGTAGGATGCTATATTAGATTGATTAGCACATAAAGAAAGAGTGCATCAAACATTCAAATAAATAATGACAAAAAAGATGTACATTACTTGTGTGTCTGTAAGGAACCACTTACACAGCAACTAAGATGTGTACAATGTCTTTGACTGAAATTATTACAATCTTTGGTCTTGGTGTTCCTAAGTTTCTACATCTCAAATCTTAAAAAATGACCCAAGAGTTATTATTTGGAAAGGATTTTGGGTAATTTATTTTAAAAATTTAATTGTAAATATGTTTTAAAATATGCAAAATTAGTGCTATTACCTTACCACTAAAATTAAATAATTACTGTTTTATACATAATTTATGTTATCCTTTTTGGATGAAGTTTTTCTTGATGCTGAAGATGGAGATAGATAAGTATACAAATATCAATACCTATCTGGTGAATTATAAATGAAGCTGCCGTTTGGTTTTAAGTAGATGTATGCCAGTTACAGAATATGAAGATTTATTTATGTAGTTTCATACTTAAATTTACTTTCTAGTGAATCTTTTTAAACAAAAATTGTAAATTGACAATTTTATTCTAAAATTGTCTTTCAGAATTTTACACATAACTAACTTTTGTTTATTTAGACCTCTGTCCATTAATTACATAAAATATTATTTTTATGGAATAAAAACAATTTCAGTAACTAATACTTTGAGAGGACAATTTAGGATCTATGGCCCTAAAGTTTATATCATTCAGACTTAAATGCTGGTAAAGTCTGCTGATAGATGAATTAAGACTAAAAATTAGTTTGAATTCTTTCTGCCTGTTTGTTTTATATATATGTATATATATATATATATAAAATATTAGTATTTATAAACCACCAGATAATACACATATAAAGCAAGACAGCATCAATTTAATAAGGCCTTTTCAAATCGATTAGATTCATCATCAGTTATTAAAATACCATAATTATCATTAGCACTGAGCTATTTCATCAACCAAGTAATGACTGATTAAAATTGTTAGTCAGATGTTAAAATTCTATTATACAGACCTACCAAATTTAAACAGATCATCCTGCTCAAAATTTACCTGGTGGTTTATTAAATTGTAATTTTTATATTTATAAATATATTTCTCCAACTGCTCCAGTTTGTTATTAATGTTACAAATTTATAATATTTTAAGGTTATTTACTAAAACTGTAATTTTATATCCATTTGAAATCAAGTAATCTGCCATATTTGAAAAAGTTAAAGTTAAATATTCTTAGATGTTCTGAGAATCTTACTTTAAATTATCTATCCATTTTACCTATATATATGGCATCACAGTCTGTACATTTAATTTTATATATGCCACTTAAGTTAAATTTGTCAAAAATATAATTAAAGAATTTTTTTCAAAATATTTTTTACTGGTTTATATGCAGTTGTATTGTTTTTTTTTTAAATAAATATTCACTACTTTATTTGTGTTTTTGTTTATATAACTATATAAAATGTATTCTATATTTATCATAATTTTTATGACCATTCACTGGAATAAGGTAGTGTTTTTGTTATTATACTAATTTAAATATCCCTTGGAAATTTTATCAATATAAGATTTATTGTAGCCATTATGCAAAGCTATATTTTTTATATATTCCAGTTCATTATATATTACCACCTCATTGTTATTTGAATAAATAGCAGCTCTATGTATCATATGATAGTATTTCTCTTATGTGAAAATGAGTTTTTTGAATTTTTATGAATGGTTATATTATTGTTGGTAGGATTTCTATATATGCTTATTTCAATTTTATTATTGTTATTAATTTTTATGTTTATATCTAAAAAAAATATATGGTCCTGTCATTTTCTGTTTACATAGTATATTTAAGTTTATTATTAAATAAATTTAGCTTGTTTAATATTATTTGATGCTCCAGTGTTATGTTAGAGAAAATAATGTCATCCACATATCTCACTCATAAAAGAATATCATATCATAAGAGTGTAATATACCATGTATAATGATCGTTTCAAAATTCTGTAGATTAATCTCTGACATAATGGAAGAAAGTGGCATCCCCATAAGTAAACAATCATCTTGTGAATAATATTTATTATTAAACTCAAAATAGTTCTGTTTGCATATATTCTTATTTAATGATAATGATTGTGTAAACAAAATCTTCCGTTTCATTTTTCAATAATTTTTTTTTGTATTATATATATATATTGTTTCTCTAATTGGATGCTTGGATACATTAGTTATCCTAAGAGACTATCTTAGTATTTTTATTAATGTTCAGCCTGTGTAATTTTTCAATTAATTCATATCCATTATTTATATTATGATTATATGGTCAATTTAATTTTAATCTAAGTATTTTATCTACTGTTTTTGAAATGAAATATGCAGGAGCAGTTTTAAAGTTTATCAATCGTATAATTGGTATGTCTGGTTTATGTATTTTCAATCAATCTTGCTTTATATAAGAGTATCTGGTGGTTTATAAATACTAATTATAACAAAGCACACAGGAGGACAACATGTTTAAAAAATTAATATACATTTATAAATTAATATACCCTTTGCATGCAAAATCTTTAAATTCATTCAACCATATAAATCATAACTGTGTTTTTATTTGTATCCTTAACCAATAACTTTTATTCCACTTTTTCTTAACTCCAACAAAATCTGAGTTCAGAGGTACTGCTCAATAAAATTACTTAAATAATATGTTACACATACTGATAATTTATAATGATACTGAATTTTTCAATCTCATAACATTCATATAAAAATTTATTTCATATAAAAACATAATTTTTTATAATTATCACAGAGTAATCCAAAAAAATCTCCTATCATTTATTTTATAGTCATTCGTTTTTTTTAGCAATAAAGAAATATTTATATAATATAATTACATGTTTTAGTACATCATCCTTCTGTTTATCTTTTCCTTTCAGACATATGTATTTAAAAAAGATTTATTATAGATAACTTAAAAAATAATTTTATGTGCAAATTATGTTGAAAATTAATAGTACCTTTATATGGCTGATTAATTTATATATATTCCTGTAAATTGTTTGTAAAATACTGAAATGTATTTTATTTTACAACACATGTAGAAAATCAAATCAGTAATAAAAATATTACTTTACTCCAGGAGTGCTTTTTCTTTATTTCTAAGTATCATTAGCTGGTATCAAAAGTACTTCTAAGAGACATAAAACATTAATAGTGCAGTAAGCAGATATAACTGTAAAAGCTCTATTATTAATTATCATTAGACATTAGGAAAAGTGGCTCCTGGAAAAAACTCCTAAGTAATTTCTTGTTACTGGTTTGATGCTTATTTAAAATATTTTTATATATATTTTCTTATTATTTCCCTGCTAACAGCATAATGCTGAAAGTTCTGGTGTTTTTGTTCATGTAAAATCATAAGGTTGATACGATTGATCTTTATTTTTGTTGATACCAATAGTTTAACACTTTAATGAATTGTGCATTTTTAATCTTGTTTTGTTTCTTGATATCTTCATTTTGTTTCAAATAAATGTTTTTCATATATTTTAATTGTATTGACTTTATGTATATGAACTAGTTGGGAATTAGACTTTTTACATAGTTTGGAGAAAAACAGACCATTTCTTGATCTTTCTTCAACATTTTCTTATGAATTCATTTATATTCTGTGTTCTAAGTTATTCATGTTTAATAATTAATATATCCTACTTATGTATTTACTAATTTATTTATTATGCTTAATTCTCAATGACTTCAAATAAAAATCAAACTTAATTTAAATCCATGTTGAATTTTAGTGCTTAAAAGAGAGAGATACTTTTGAAGAGGAATTATCAAAAGGAAAAGATGGTATCTTTAAATTAAAAGAAGAACTAGAATACTTAAGAAAATGTCATGAAGATAGTTTGAAACTGGTAAGCATTAACAATAATAATGATGACTACGATGACTAATAGTATAATTTTTTTTTTTTTTGGGAGGGAGTGGAAATGCATTTATGCATGGAGTGCCGAGCTTCCGCTGGTGTCTTATAAAACTATCATCATCTAAAATCATCTTCCTTTCTACCAGGACTCAGCCCGGAACCGTTTTACACATTATTTCAGGCCAAGTTCTCTTATTCTAGCCTGAGAAGACCACTATCTAGTTTTCACCCGAGCTGGATAGCTAGTCTTGAGCACTCTCCCAACTGCTCAGACCACAGAGCATCATCGTTGTGGAGGCTCAGTGCTACAAGATCTACCTCTAGTGTTCCTCGATCAGTTGCCCATAGAGCACATTTGAAAAAGGTGTGCTTGTCTTCGTCCTGTACAACGGGACAATAAAAGCAGTCGGGGGATGTGCTTTTGCTATGGCATGGACATAAGCGTGGAAGTGCCCGTGACCCGTTAAAGGGAGGAAAGGATCACGTAGTATTTCATCTCTTCATGCCGTCACTCTGTCCACGGTCTTACCAGAAGGATAAGCGTTGCCGTCCATCATCCTCTGGTATCGTGGTCCCAGGTCTCTTGCCAAGCGAGGAACGTTCGAGTCCGTTTCTCCACTGCGATGATCTCCCAGTCTTCGCCTGCCGCGTTGCCTCCTGTAGGCCGCCTGGCGCTCCCTTGCCGAAAGAGCAATTGGTATTTTGCTGGAGACCACCAGAACGGCAGGCTCGGAAACCGTCCGATACCCGGAAGCAATTCTCAGGGCAATGGTGCGTTGCTCTTGCGCGAGCCGCTTCAGGTTTCTATCGAATCTTATCGCCTGGGCCCACACTTCCTTCTTTCAGCAAGAAGAAGAAAGTCGAATGCAGCTTTCTGAATATCCTCTCCGCGTGTTTTATTAAGAGAAGCTTATCGTCAAACAAAATTCCTAGATCACTCGCTTTATATACTGTACAGGTAAACCTCCAATGCTGTAACTGTAATACGAGGTGGAAGTCTTCTTCCACCTCGTATTACAGGTAAATTGAATACAGGTAAATTGAAATTCCAGGTAAATTGAAATCACCTAAAACAATTACACCATAACGTAGTACATCCAAAAGAGATTTAAAATAATTTTCCAAAATCATAGGAGATAAAAACGGAGAAAGTAGCGGTTAGAAATTAAATGTTTTTTCTGTCCAGACGGGTAATTTCAATCCACTTGCCTCATACACCAACTCGATATCTTTTCTCCAAAACCTCTTAATCCTTCTATCTATAGCCAGTAAAACACCACCAACTCGGCAGGTGATTCAACTATAATTTCTGTCAGTGCTAAAATCAGCAAACGATTCAGGAAAGAAGTCAAAATTCGTCTGTTGACCATCTAACGAAGTTTCTGATAGAGCGATAATACTTTGACCCAAGTCAACTACAGAGGAAAAAAATTCGCTGCTGTTAGTACGAAGTCGTATAACATTCTGGTAATAGATGGAAATCCCATCACCGGGTTCTCTGGGATTGGCCTATCTCCAAAGGCGTACTGAAATCATCTTCATGGTATTTGGAGTTCTCTTTAATTCTGCTGTTGAATAGCGTCCACAAAAACCCTGAGGCCAAATAACAAGATCATTAATCTAAATCGGACTCGGAAACACCCACTTCAAATGAATTGTAGGAGTCAAATTTTGTTTTAATGGAATGCATTCAGAATAAGTAAGTTCCAGGGGTTTTGAAAAATTATTTTCCATACCAACAGAGACCGAAGGTTGAACTAGTAATTGCCTTATCTTTATTAATTTTTTGAGGTCGTTTCTTCGCAATCTTTGAATAGTCCGGCGTCATACTGAGCTTTTAATACAAGCGCTAAACTCAAGTATGGTCTGTTTGAGAACAAGATTTTCCTCCCGCAGAACACTGTCTTACTGAAGACAACTCGCTACGAAAAGAGGAAAAGCACATCATGAAAACCATCTACAATAAGAGTTTGCAGTACGAAATTTGACCGGGAATTTAATGACGAGGATTCAACGTTGAAAACATTATTAAATTCTATTAATTCTTTTTGTTGCGTCTTCAGAAGTGGTCAGTATCAGCATCAGATACATATGGAACAACGGAACAAGATTAGATGTCTTAACATTTGTTTCACCATCATCCCTACGCTTTCTCAGCATGCATGAGTCACAATTATATCCACTTTCGTTAAATATGGCAGTTTCAGCTTAATTCGTAAAACCTCATTTTGCATGATTTACAACGAAAATGCATTTGCTACCCGAAAAATATTTTATTACAACAGGGACAACTGTTGGAGCTCCCTGGCATTGCGTCATTTTAATTTGTCTATCGATAGTTCAAAGCAGTAGGGTAAAAACAAATTTATACATATAAACGGTTTGTTAAATCAAAATAAACAACTATTTAGAACAAAAAAGACGACTTGTAGCCAATAAAAATAATTTTTAATCAACAAAATGTTAAAACCTTGTTAAAACACAAAATATAAAAACAGCACTAAGAACTAAAATAAAAATAAACAAAACACGGAAGCGACAAAAATACAACAAATAATTATAATAATGGTATGGTTCGTTCAGGAGTTTCCTGTAGAGTACAGAATTGGCATTCCCGTGCTGTCCGAGCTGGTTGCGGTTTCGCTGTTTGTAGCGGAGGCTGGAGGTATGACAGTAATCTGTTTTTAACAATGCTGGGCGGAGTGCGGATGGGGAGTGCTCATCCCTCTTCACGGTTGTGGATCCGTGTTGAGGGTGGGCTGCTGTGAGTTTGCTCTGCTGAAGTCTTGCGCCGCCCAGTATGAGTCAGTCCTTGGCAGGGATTGTCCTGTAGATAAGGGTATTAGAGTCCTTACTGCTACGTGCGAGTCCCCGGGTTGGGTTAAATTTGAGGAAGGCTACTGACTGGGGAGATCCAAACAGGATCAATGATCCGGGTCATGCTCAACCGTCTTTCCGCCACAGCTTGTGACATATTGAATGGCAAACATACAGCTTATGAAGACTTCAACATCCACAATTTCTGTGGTAGAGGATCCACATAAAAACACTTGTCTTGGAAAGCCTCTATTTTCACAAGGGAAGAGGAGGAAGAGTGTTGTGTTGAGTTCTTGGATATTGAGAAAGTTTCGACTGAAAGGCAATGTAGCGATACCAAAATGTTTGGTAATAAAAAGGAATAAAGGCATTATGGAAGCGGCTGGAGGACCAGTAAAGGATGTGAAGAAGAATGCTGTAACATTGTTTGCTGAAATTATTAATGATATACAATCGTCACGGCTGCTGAAGGCGAAGAAGACTGAAATGTTAAAGATTGAGGTTTCACCACATGGTATTTTAAATACGTCATAGGTTATAGTTATTTGAAGGGACTTACACTGAACTGCAACCAAGAGGAAATCATGAAGGAACTGAAGGAAAATGAAGTTATAGTGTGTCGATGATTGAATACCCGATGCGATGGAGAAGATCTACAGTTGCCTAGAAAAGATAAAGGCTGGCTTTCACAGATTAGACATCCATCCATTCATCCCAACTCCATTGTGATGCTTTGAATACAAGAAGTTTGGACACACAGCAGTACGTTGTACAAGGAAACAGATCTGTGTTTGTAGTGAACTGCCACATCTTGATAATCCATGTAGAGATCCAAATGTGTGCCACAATTGTCGCGGGAATCATTCAGCAGGATCTAGAAACTGCCCAATATAAAAAGAGTAGGTAGCAATCCAAGAGGTTAAGACAGTTCAAAAGGTAATCTACTTCGATGTCAAAAATAGATCACTGAAGGTAATGTCATAAGCACAGGCTGTGTCAACTCCTGCGACTTCAAAGCAAAGGATTTGATTGGGGGCTTGCAACGGCGTTAGCAAAAATGGTTGAATGAATTGTGGACAACAATCTTGGAAATCGTCCAATCGTTTATTTCTTTAAGGAATAAACCTCTGACTAGTTTCAAGGTGAATGACAGTGAATGCAGAATAGAAAAGAAGCCTGAAGCCAAAACAGAAACTGCTAAAATCCTTATACAGGGAACTGAGAAAAGAGAAATAAAATTATAAGAAAAACAAGATTTAGCAAAAAAAAATGAGCCCCAAAAGGGTGGAGGCCTTTAAGTGAGAAAATGAGGATTTCAGCTGCTCCACAACCATTAGTGGGGGAGTGCATAGAATATTGATACACTACTGACCGGTGCCATCCGATACCAGTAGCAAAGCATCCTCTGTCCTTTACTGTGGAGGATCAGATGATTCTGTCTCTGAGGCCTCTTATGACTTAAGATTTATTATATCTTGAAATTTGATATTAAGGCCTTTAGTCAGATGGAAAAGAGAAACAAAAGAGGATGGTGTATGGGTTAAACCTAGGTGATAGAAATTAAGAAGAGATTGCTTTTGTTTTTCATTTGAAGAATTTTAATGAAAGTATATTTTTTAATTTTTGTTTGATATGAAGTTTTACAGTTAAAACAGTTTTAGAAGTTTTAGAAAAACAGACACCCAACTGTACCCTGTAGATACCTCATTTCTGATTAAATTTTTTGTAAAGCTCTTAGGAAACTAAGAAGGTTGAGAGATCCATGTGCAGAGTGGTTTCACTGAGCCCACCTACAAAACAATTTATTTATTAGCTATTAGAAGGTCCTGTTATTTTACCATAACAAAGCAAGGATAACAATATATTTCCTTTGATGCATTTTCAAGTAAGATGGGATAAGACTTGAGAAAAGAAGGAAGATGAAAAAGTGGGCAATCAGGACATTGAGGAACTGTCATAGATTGGAATGATTTACTTACATATCTAGGACCATTAAAATAATTCCTATAAAGAATTTTATAGGAAAAGGTTTTTGAAACATCAAAGACAGACCTTCCTCACTCTTGAAACCTTTTTTATTTATACATTAGAGAGGTGATGGTAATTCTTTATTGTTTTTTATATATAAATTGGAATTAAAAAAAGTTAGCAGAAATATTGGATGATATATATTCATAAATATGAAAATATTTAATTTGAAAGTAATTAGGATTAAAACACAAATAATAATATTACATGTTATTTACTAGAGTGTGAAGTATGAAGTAGATTACTATCAAGTGTAGTTTTTGGTATTTAGGGAGATATTAAAAACCCCCACCGGGTTGGTCTAGTGGTGAATGTGTCTTCCCAAATCAGCTGATTTGGAAGTCAAGAGTTCCAGCGTTCAAGTCCTAGTAAAAGCAGTTACTTTTACATGGATTTGAATACAAGATCGTGGATACCGGTGTTTATTGGTGGTTGGGTTTCAATTAACCACACATCTCAGGAATGGTTGAACTGTACACGACCACACTTCATTTACACTTATACACAGAATTGAAATTCCCAGAGGCTAAACAGGAAAAAAAGGGAGTCATTAAAAAAAAATTCTATTAAGAAATTCCACTTTAATATACAGTTGGAATTAGAAAATAAGAAATGGAAAAAAATTCACTTTCGAAGCGGAGGTAGCAATTCAAAAGGTTAAGACAATTCAAAATGTGAGCTACTTCAAAGTGAAGAAAATGTCAAAAATAGAATAGCCAATGGTAATGTCATAAGCACAGGCTGTGTCAACTCCTGCATCTTCTTTCAAAGCGAAGGATGTGATTGCAGAACTAGCACTGGTACTAGCAAGTATGGTTGAATGTATTGTGAACAGCAAACTTGGAAATCGTCTAACGAGAGACGACAGCCCAAAATGAGGCTTGATAAAACGCTTGTATACGCATGCTTGATGTATGCATGCATTATATACACATGTAGCACATTTATAAAATGTTTATTTTACAATTTGTTTAAGATCAGTCAATAAGAAGAATATATATACAAAATACAAAATGTATTTTTTAGAAAAAAGTGTATAAAAATTTTAAAATAAGAAATTAAAAGATAGAACTATGGTAAAACTATTTAAAAAATTAAATGGCCTGTTTGAGTGGGAAAGAGATTTTAAGTCAGCTATCCAGAAATTTGAGTTAGAATCTTAAGAAAGTAGATTAGAAAGAAACTGGATTTTTTGCCTCATTTGTTAAGGCATCCTGTGTTAGATAGAACTAAACAACTGTGCAGGTCAGTAACATCAAGATACTTATGCTTTGATTTTAGAGTTTAACACTACTTTCAAGTTTAGTAATGTATCATTATCAAATATTAACTGAGTTATCAGAAATATTTGAATAATATATTTTTTTTATTTAATACGAAATGTATTTTATTGAAGTTATTAAATAAAAGCTGTTATGATGTTAAGCTATCTTGATGTTAGAATCTTGTATAAAGAAGAATATTAAGGATTGGCAAAGTATATTTTAAGACATCCTAGATTATTTTGGTAGTAAAGAGAAGTGTGTTTTGGGCAGTGATATATATATATATATATATATATATATATATATATATATGTTTCATTCATATTAATCTTATTATGAAAGATATTTATAAATAAAATATAAATCACTTTGTTTATTGCATTATTAAAAGAATGTTGCAGTACAGTTGACCTTTTGACTCACAATTTATGCTTGATGTGTGCAAGTGTTGTATATCCATCTAACAGATTTATAATAGAATGTTTATTTTATAATTTGTTTCAGATCAATCAAAAAGAAGAATATATACAAAATATGAAATGTAGCTTTCTAGAAAAAGGTGTTCATAACAAAACTGAAAATAAAAAAATAAAAGATAGAACTATGGTAAATCTACTTTAATTATTAATATTTACATGACTATAAGAAAGAGGAATATACATATTTTAACCTTTTTTTTTTAATATTATGTATATTTATTTTAATTAATCATAAAAATAAAAATAAAAAATTGTTAATTAAATGTTACAATCAGTATTGTGTTCTCATCAAATCATTATGCTCAAAAGATTTTTATAAATTTAAAAAATCTATATACTATATGGATGGTAAAAAAGAGGAATATTGTTGAAAAGCATTCTGAGGAATAGGGCGATTAATATTTCCAGATATAATACATTTTTCTTACATATTCCATGACCTTAGGAATTCAAAAATTCATATCCATGCCAACAAAGGTATGCCAATTCTATCTGTCTTGAGCCAACCCGAACTATTTGCGATTGCTATTCCCGAATTCTCCCAGATCAAACCTAATAACATCTCATCGTCCATCTGCAATTACCAAAAGTGTTGTTCTATTGAACTCCCAATGAAAACAGTAGCAACTACTCTTTCATTCCCCATTTGCAGGAAATAACCGCCCATTAGAATCTACGACTATATATATTTCCGCTTTGCTGATTTCTGATTCAAATGCGCCTTGTTTGAACATGGAATGTTTGCAACATTCCTTGTAGGAAATTTTAGATTAATAACATTAGGAAACCTATGATTTTTTTTTTTAAGATCATAGGTGAATTTGGCCATGGTAGCTGAAAGGGAACACGTTCAAATTATTATCTATTATTGCACTGCCCATATTAATTAATCTTAAATTAACGCTGTTATTGTTAAAAAAATGTGTGTGGATTGGGTGTAAGTCTGTAGTTTCGACAGCATGCAATGATCCCGCCTTTGAGAACCAAAGGTAAATGCCAGGAACTCCCAAATTATTTGTTATTGCGACTCACACTGGCCTCAGAGAATCTCTCCTTGAATCCCAGCATTGTCTGCCATGTGGTTGCCAACTGGCATTGATAGGATTGCGAGATTTTAATGACTGTAGGCATAGCTTCATCTGTTAGCTAATGCGAGATTTGGTCCCTATTCTTTTTGGTAGCTTATCGTGTTTTCAAATACCCTGTATGAACAGGTCAAGGTATCTTACATCTGAATGGTAATTCCTAGAGACTAAACAGAAAAAAGAAAAGAAAGATAACAAATATCTGAAACCGAACAGTACCATCTCATGTCCGAAATGTGTTTGTGTACAAGTGTATGGTGACTAATTGTGTTTCTTGGTTGTTATACTTTGGTGGGAGCGATCACTCCTTCTAGTATTCATAATTACTACATGTTAAGAAGTAGCATTTAATCAATATTTTGCATCAGTTTATAAGTTGATTGACAGGTTAAATGTTGGAATAAAATTCCATAAAATAAAGAATAATATTGTACTGTGTGAAGAAATTCTGATTTTTTCAACAGATGTTTAATTAAGAATGGATTTTATTCTTTTCTGTTTCAAAATAATGGGCATTAACAGTGAAAGAAATACTAATAAATAGAAATTATCTTATCATGAGTAGTAAGTAACTATATTATACATTAAAATCATACTGATTTAATTTTTTTTATTACTCTGAGTTTTTTTTGTTGTTTAGTTGCTTTATTATTTAGTTTAGATCAACCACCGCGTTTGTATAGGGGTAAAATCATCGTCACAGATCAGATGTTTATAACAGCTGATTTTTGAAATCAAATGTTCTGAGGTTCAAATTTTAGTAAATTTGAATACTAGACTCTGAATATGGGTGGGTGTACTTTGGTGTTTGGGGTTCAATTAACCACACATCTCAATGTTAGAATGTTAGAATTCCAAAAAAGGTTGGTAGGTTAGAAAATTTAAAGAAGGAAATGGATAGGATAAATGTAGATGTAGGAATTAGCGAGGTTCAATGGGAAGAGGAAAACGACTTTTGGTCAAGCGATTTTAGAATAATTAACTCAACTTCAAATAATGGGCAGGCAGGAAGTAGGTTTTGTAATGAATAAGAAGATAAGGAAGAGAGTAGAGTATTTCAGAATACATAGCAGTAGAATCACTGTAATAAGGATAAAATCAAAACTTAAACTGTTGATTGTTAATGTCTATATGCCTGCAAGCGCCCATGATGATGTTGAGGTAGAGTGTGTACACGAAAAAATTAATGAAGGAATTAAACACATAAAAGGGGATAAAATTTTAGTAATAGTTGGAGATTGGAATGCAAGCATTGGTAAAGGCAAGGAAGGAAATATAGTGAGTAAATACGGGCTGGGCAGAAGGAATGAAAGAGGGGATCGACTTGTAGAGTTTTGCACGAAGTATAATTTAGTAGTTGCCAACACCCAGTTTAAAAATCGTAATTAAAAATATACACATGGAAATAGCCAGGTGATACTGCGAGGTATCAGATAGATTACATCATGGTTAAGCAAAGGTTTAGAAATCAACTTGTCGACTGCAAAACACTCTGTAGCAGACATTGATTGTGACCATAATTTAGTGATAGTGAAATGTAATTGGGATTTAAAAACCTGAAGAAAAGGTGTCAGATGAATCAGTGAAATTTAGAGGAGCTTGTGGAAGAGGAGGTGAAGAAGATTTTTGAGGAGGACATTGCAAGAGGTCTGAGTAAAAAAGATAAGGTAGAAAATGTAGAAGAAGAATGGGAAAATGTTAAAAAGGAAATTCTTAAATCAGCAGAAGTGAACATAGGCGGAACAAAGAGAACTGGTAGAAAACCTTGGCTTTCAGATGATACATTGCAGCTGATGGATGAAAGTAGAATATATAAGAATGCTAGTGATGAAGAAAGTAAAAGGAACTATCGATAATTAAGAAATACTATAAACAGGAAGTGCAAACTAGCGAAAGAAGAGTGTCAAGTGTTCAGAAGTGGAAAGAGAAATGAACATTGGTAAAATAGATGGAGCATACAGGAAAGTTAAGGAAAATTTTGGAATACATAAATTAAAATTTAATAATGTGTTAAACAAAGATGATACACTGATTTATAATACAAAAAGAAAAGTTGATATGTGGGTGGAATATATTGATAAGTTATATGGAGGAAATTAATTAGAAAATTGTGTTGTAGAGGAAGAAGAGGAAGTTGAAGACTATGAAAGGGGAGAAACAATACTGAGATATGAGATCTGAGAGCATTAAAAGGTTTGAATGGCAGAAAGGCTCCTGGAATAGACGGAATACCTGTAGAATTACTGTGCAGTGCCAGTGAGGAGGCAATTGATAGATTATACAAACTGGTTCATAAATATTTATGAAAAAGGGGAAGTTAGTCATGATACCAAAGAAAGCAGGAGCAGATAAATGTGAAGAATACAGAACAATTAGCTTAACTAGCCATGCATCAAAAATCTTAACTAGAATTTTGTACAGAAGAATTGAGAGGAGAGTGGAAGAAGTGTTAGGAGAAGACCAGTTTGGTTTCAGGAAAAGTATAGCACAAGGAAAGCAATTTTAGGGCTCAGATTAATAGTAGAAGGAAGATTAAAGAAAACAAACCAATATACTTGGCATTTGTAGACCTAGAAAAGGCATTCGATAACATAGACTGGAATAAAATGTTCAGCATTTAAAAAAAATTAGGGTTCAAATACAGAGATAGAAGAATTGCTAACATTTACAGGAACCAAACAGCAATAGTAATAATTGAAGAACATAAGAAAGAAGCCATAATAAGAAATGGAGTCTGACAAGGTTGCTCCCTATCCCCGATACTTTTTAATCTTTACATAGAACTAGCAGCAGTTAATGAAGTTAAAGAACAATTTAGATCTGGAGTAACAGTACAAGGTGAAAAGATAAAGATGCTACGATTTTCTGATGATATAGTAATTCTAGCTGTGTGTAAAAAGTATTTAGAAGGAAAAATGAACAGCATGGATGAAGTCCTACCCAAGAACTACCGCATGAAAGTAAACAAGAACAAAACTAAAGTAATGAAATGTAGTAGAAATAACTAAGATGGACCACTGAATGTAAACATAGAAGAAAAAAAATTGTGGAGGTAGAAGAATTCTGTAATTTGGGAAGTAGAATTAGTAAAGATGGACGAAGCAGGAGTGATATAAAATGCTGAATAACAAAGGCAAAACGAGCCTTCAGTCAGAAATATAATTTGTTTACATAAAAAATTAATTTAAACATCAGGAAAAGATTTTTGAAAGTATATGTTTGAAGCGTAGCTTTATATGAAAGTGAAACTTGGATGATCAGAGTACCTGAGAAGAAAAGATTAGAAGCTTTTGAAATGTGGTGCTATAAGAGAATGTTAAAAATCAGATGGGTTGATAAAGTGACAACTTAAGAGAGTGGGAAATCAATGAAGAAAGAAGCATTTGGAAAAATATACTTAAAATAAGAGACAGACTTTATAGGCCACATATTAAGGCATCCTGGAATAGTAGCTTTAATATTGGAGGGATAGAAGAAGGAAATAATTGTGCAGGCAGGCAACATTTGAAATATTTAAAACAAATTGTTAGGGATGTAGGTTGTAGGGGATATACTGAAATGAAACAACTAGCACTTGATAGATAATCTTGGAGAGCTGCATCAAACCAGTCAAATGACTGAAGACAAAAAAAAACACTATCTGGGTATGAAAACACTTCACAAAAAGTGTACTACAATTTTTTTATACTGTACTTTATTACAGTACACTATAGCTGTTACTTTATTACAGTACACTATAACCAGGCTCTCTTTGTTAGAAACATGAAAAAGGAACTGAGTTTTCATAGGACATTTATTTTATAGTGAAACTATTACCAATACTGATACAATAAACTGAACTAACTAATTTTGATAAGTAGAATTTTCCTGTAGTTGCAATAATAAAAACAGTATAAGAATCATGACCCAAACTAAAGTTCATTCATAGCTACAAAGATTTACTTATTTAAAAAAAATATTTATGTATTCATTAATAACAAAGATTTACAAATGACTTGTAAGCATGCTTAATAAAGTGCTTGGGATTTGAAGAATTTCTTCAATGACCCTCTTTAAATTATTTTAGTATTTAGATTATGAAAGAGTATGTGTTCCTACAAATATCCCCATAGAAAAAGTCATTCATTTAAATATTATGATTTTTAATTATTTAATGGAGGATAATATTTGGAATTTTTTTTAAAATGATTTCCAATGATGTAAATAATTCTACCTCTTTTAGAGGAAATGAGAATAACTTACTCTTAATCATTTCAATGAGATACAGCAAGGTGCAATGAGAGATGCCTCTGCAAGATGATGAGATGATGAAAGGTATAATTTGACTTTCAGATGACATCACAATAAAACAGGTAAATTTAGGCAGTTAAAGTATTTGAACACTGCAGTTTTATTTTTAATTAACAAATATTTTAGTGAACTGAAAGAGGTTAAGAACATTTAATGTGGATTGTCTTAAAGTTTTTTAATTCCACACATGATTAAATTATAATCTTTTGCATAAATTTAAACAGTTCTTGGAATGTTCTGCAGGGGTAAACTTTTTAAATTAAAAAATGATTTTTTTTGTAGTTTTAATCTATTATGTTTTATTATTGCAATTCTTGTAATTTTATGTACTGTAGTACTATAAATAGCATAAAGATTTTGTTTTTATGGCTTAGTTTTAATTATGTTGTTGGCATATTCTACTTTAATGTTACGTTGACAAATGATAGGCACCAGTGATGTTTGACCCACCGGGTTGGTCTAGTGGTGAACGCGTCTTCCCAAATCAGCTGGTTTGGAAGTCGAGAGTTCCAGCGTTCAAGTCCTAGTAAAGCCAGCTATTTTTACACGGACCTGAATACTAGATCGTGGATACCGGTGTTCTTTGGTGGTTGGGTTTCAATTAACCAAACATCTCAGGTATGGTCGAACTGAGAATGTACAAGACTACACTTCATTCACACTCATACATATCATCCTCATTCATCCTCTGAAGTATTATCTAAACGGTAGTTACCAGAGGCTAAACAGGAAAAAGAAAAAAGGTACCAGTGATGATATAAACAAAAATGGAATAAAATCTAAATAAATAAATAAATGTAGGTTTATAAATTCATTTTTGACAGATATGTACTGATCACTTACAAAAAAATTAAATTAAATTAGGGATTGGTAGTTTATTAAATAATGTCAGATATAGTCTTAAGCTTAATTATAAATTTCACAAATTACAATTTCTTTTAAAAAAATAAATATATTTCAATAGAACATATAAGACAACCATTTATTTAATTCTTTCAGTGCTGTCAAGAAAGAAGCTATCTTGAAACAGAAGTAAAAAAACTGGGCCAAGTAATAACCGAATTAGAATCTCAGGTAATGGTTACAATGTTTATAATGTCACAAAAAAAATACAGAGAACACTAGATAATTTACCAACATACACTACATGTTTTACTCAGTGTTTTAGGTTATAGTTCAGTTGTTCCCATGTCATACATTTCTGGTGATGGGTAAGGAATTCCTCTAGGAAGCCTGAATCTGTTGTAGTGCAACTGTTTAATTTATGGAAGTAAGGTAACCTTTATTGCAGGATTTATTTAAGCAGATCAACATAAAATCATTGCTATTTATAAGCTGCTCCCGTCTTGAGAAAAAATGCCCAAATTTTACAAAATGTTGTACACTGCTGCCTAAATTTGAAGTGTACCTCTCATCAGAGTTATTTGTTTTCTGCTGTGATTCCCTTATAATATAACTTTCCATTCCTTTAACATTTGCTTGATTTTTTTTTTTACTATTTTTGTCTAGTGAATTTAAGTCAGAACTCAGAAATCTGACCTAGAATGAATACAGTCCTGAATTGTACAGGTCCTGGTAAGACCTGTACAGCCAGTGTGTCCTATTGGAAGTGACCTGTGAGATAGTTTCATCTAGATTTTCTGAGGATAAGTTTTATTGACTTCTTCGTTTTATTATGGTGTATGGCTTGAGAAGCTATTTAAGAAAATTGAACAAAATATAATTTTTAAAGTTTTAACAAAAATCAATTAAAAGTATAAAAAGAAACATGTAAATCAGGTAAACTTTAAATTTAAATTATTTAGATAAGGATTTAGTCTATTCTTACTGCTATTAATCTGTCTAAAAAAGAAGCAGTAGTGAGATAGCAATAACAATTCCAGGAGATAAAATCAAAATTTAATTTCCCCTGATGTATTTGTTATTTTAGTACAAATTAAAAATTAGAAGACATATTGAATATTATCAGTTAAGATAGAGGAGAGAAATTTAATTTAACAATACATAAAACAGTGGTAAAATAATATTCTATGTATCTTCATGGTAGGGAGACATTTGAACCCTGCTCCTATCAAATAAAAATTAAAAATTTAGAAATTTGAAAATATACAATGTTAAGAAGTGTAGCACTTACAGCAGATTATGGGAAGTAGAAAAGCAGGAAAAGAGTAGAAAAAGTTGATTTTTAAAGAGGATGTTTTGGATAATATTGAAAATAAAATGATTGAATTGAAAAGATACTTTAAGATACAGAAGAGAAAATTTGATACTAGGATCTTGGAAAAAGAACTGAATTAGTGAACCATATAATTAAGGCATCATGCATTAGTTATGTTATTTATCTGTGGAATTAAAAATGATATTTATAATTTAATATGATATTTGTACATGACAGTTCTAAAACATTAAATTCACATATTCTTTGGTTTCAGTTTTATATAAAAAAAACTGTCATACATTGAGCTTACATACATTAAGCTAATATTCATTCTTATAACTTAGATACATTTAGCCATACATCTTGACCTTCTCAAGATTATTTTATTAAAAAAAAAATTTTCCTTACAAACTGTGCATAGTAATGCACAGTATGCTATGTATGTGCATAGTAATTTAACAGTGAAAGAAATGATTTAATGCAATCATTATTATTGTGTATAACTGTAAAACTGAGTTAACTTTTTCTTTGTATCTATTTTTATAAAAAAAATGCCCTTTATAAAAAAAAATCTTTTTTTTTTAGATAAAAGAAAAAGACCAATGTATAAACAGAATGAAAAATATGACTGCAAAAGATACTGAAACAATTAATGAAATTGAAAAGTTAAAAGAAAAACTAACTATGGTAAGTAAATGTATAAATTTGTTTTAATTCATTTTAATTGTTAGTTTTTAATTTAATGTACTAGTAAAATGGATTAAATGATTGCTAATAATTCCCCATTTCCGACTATACTAAATGAGATAATTCACTCTGTTTGGGCTTGGAAATACTTTTCAGATAAATGTGTAAAAACCTTTTTGAATTTTAATATTTTAAGAGATAAAAAAACAATTTTTTTACCTCTTAATAGGGTTTTTGACCTTTTTGCTGTTTTATGCTACCACTATTGTCAGTCTTTATGAGATTTGGTAAAATTGTGATGGTAATTTATGTTTGTAATTCTGATTATGTACTTTGTGATTGAAGCTGCTTTGTGAGTGTTTTTAGGAAATCTAAAAACCCAATGACATCAAAGTGTCTTCTGCACTGACCAAATTGTTGCTCTGAAGAAATTACAATACACTGATAAATTTGATAAATTAAACAGGCTTTAATTTTTATTTAACATTATTATTCTCATATGCATGTGTTTAATTAACACAGGAGGGTCTAGACAGCTGACAGGAAGGGCATGCAAACTGAGGCCCGTTGGCTAAACAGCCCCTGAACATCATCCTTTGGAGATGTTAGTTTATGGATATATATTAAAAAATATTATATCTAACCAAAAGATAAATCAGATGAAGGAAATTGAAAAAATCATAATTAGTTTGGTTACACTCAGTAGAGATTTAAATATTTATTATATAAATAAATAAATATATATATATATATATATATATATATATATATATATATATTTGTACTTTGCTAACATGACATGAACTGATATCTTTTGCTAGGCCTACCTTTATCTAAAATTACTTCTAAGAATTACAAACTTTTCTTATTTTTTATCTTAGTTTTACTGGTGTTTCAAACATGTGGGCTTATGCAACATAAACACAGAGTTTTAAAAAACTTTTTTATACATCTGAACTATTTACTGAAAAAAATCATTAGAATTATAACAGTGGTAGGTGCTCGTGAAGTCAACCTGGATATATGCTTTTTATAAGTATCTACAGATATTATATTTAATTTTAATAAAGTTAGTAGATTCTACTGGTACAGTTTTAGTGTAATTATGACAACTATTTGTTCTATTTCTTTCAGAACTGTCAAGCAAAAAGCCTTCTTGAAACAGAAGTACAAAAATTGTGTCAAACAATAAGTAGATTACAATCAGAGGTAATGCACATAATATTTATGAGTATATAAAAAGTATACTTAGAGAATATAAAATAATTTTTATATATGTAGTTCTTTCAAAACATCACTTCTTCAGAGTTAAATGATTACTCCCATGGTTTATCTCAAATGGTGATCTGATTGAACAAATCATAATTATAAAATTATAATTGTATGTTTGTTGACACTATTTCTTTGGGTAGTCTGACCCTGTTCTTGTTATTATAATTACTGGAGGATTAGAATTTTGTTGCAATATGTATTTGATCTGATTAACATAAAATTGAATGAGCATTGATGTGCTGCTTTAATTCTAAATAAAATTGTGTCATTCTTCTGAAGGATTGTGTGAAGTTTGAAGGCTAATGCTGGAAGGTAACATTAATCTATCCTCTGAGTGGAGTTTCTCACGCTGCTGTGACTAATGGTAGACTACCCTTTCCTTCTTTGCTACTTATATTTCTTATTTTTTCTAGATATTTTCTTTAGTATTTTGGGTTCTTTGGGCATAGACCTGCTAATGCTGAGGATGTTGGAATTTGTACAACCAATATATCCATTAAGTAATCCAACAGGGAGTTTTTGAAGCTTTATCTTGGGGGTTTTTATCTCATCTTACATCTCCATAACTAGCCTTATTATAGCTCAGCTGCTTATTGAGGGAAATGTAAGATTAAAGATACCCTCATCAAAAGACAAGATAAAAGATATACACCATACAGCCACAGACAACTTAATAAGTATTTATTCAAAATTTTATATTAGAAAAAACTACAAATGATATGAATACAAACTATAAATGATGGTGGTAATTCTACTACCAGGTGGTAGGTTATTGTCCTTATTTCTGGGTTAGCCCAGAAATAGCTGTTGGAGTGAAAATATACGAAATATTGCTTTAAATTTTAGAAAAAGTTTTCTTCAAATTGGCTGGGACAAATTATTACTTAACACTTCTTAAAGATTTCACATCTGTTTTTAAAAAAAATTAAATCTGTATTCAAAACACTAGAATTTGGTTCATTAATGTTTTTTTTTCTTTTGAAAGTGTCATACTACTTTTGAATTATTTAAAAAAAAATTCCATTGATTCAATTAGATTTTTTAAAAAAATTACCAGTTCTTATTAATCTTTATCTTTATTGATTGCAAGCCTAAGATAAATAAATGTGTGCTTGCTGGTATCAAGATTAGTTCTTCTTAGCTTGATTCCAAGCAATTTAGTATTTTTTACCTAAAATTTCATAATCTCATCTTCCTTACTGAAATGTGCAAAAGTACATCTATTTTCATAATACTAAAAAAGTAAAAAACAAAAAAAAAACTGTTCTAATTTTTCTAAGTCCTTTCTTGATTGCTCAGTGCAAATGATTTATTAGTTTTAAAGTTCATAACAATTTTTTTGTATACAAAACCTTACAATACGTATAGTTTTGAAATTAACTTTTCAAGTACTTTTATATGCATTTCAGTTTGATATTTTTCAAACAATTTTGATTTTTTGGCCAGAAGAAAATGCTTCTTTTTTCCATCATTCTGTTTTATTTAAGTATTCTTATGCATATTATCACTTCTATGACTGAGACAACTCACTGATATCCTAATTACAAATTGCATTGTTATTAGGCAGCTACAGAGAGGCACAAATACATAAATGGACTTGTTAACAAATATACAACCCAAACACTTATTTCCTGAAGCAGTAGGGGGTAAAAACATTTTAAAGATACAACCCAATACCTAAAATTAACAAGATTACTGTATGTAAATGGTTAGTTAATCATATTTTATTTTAAAAAAAATATTTTATGTAAAAAAATTAACTCCAATAAAAACAAGAATTCAAGGAAAATGGTGAGATTCTCCCTGCCACTGTTGATGCATCAATTTATGAAATAAAAGAGCTTTTTCGTAAATAAAAATATAAATTAAATTCTACTAGTGCAATGAACTGTAAATTAATATTATCATGATCTGATAACCCCAAAATAAACTATTTTTCTGTTCAATCACCCTGTTTATTTTTGTAATTATCTTTTCTTAGCTTTTTGTTGAACAAATTATGTAATACTTAAATAAAAAATAAAAATAAACTGTTTTTTAGGAATTTATTTAATAATACTTTTTATTAGTGACCAGAAAAGATTATATTATAATTGATTTTGTTGTAAATATATAAACTAAAACTTACATATACATGTGCCATATTTTTTTTTTTACATTTCAAAATTCAATAAATAAAAACAAAGAAAACATTTTCATTGGCAATCACCTTATAGTCAAGTATTTGAATAAAAATATAAACATTGTACATAATCTGACTTATTTTTAAAGCAATATAATATGATTCAAATAAAATTCAACAATGGGGAAGATTTTTACATACAGTTACTAAAATTTATACATTTAGTGATTGGTATATTTAAAAAATAAAGTGCAATTACTAATGATAAATGATGAATAATTTTCAAATATTCTATGTTCATTTATTATCTTGTAGATTTTCCTCTATATTTGTGCTGTTAAGCTTCAGCTAAATCTGTTTCAGGAATTAAAGATCACAAAAAAAAAAATATAAAATAATTATCTGATTATTTTCAAAGAAAAAATCTAACTACCCTTTTTTATTAAATGAAATAGAACTGTAATATAATTAAGTAAAGAAATACGAGTAATTAATTACGTTTTAATTTGCATTTGACAAACTCCAATTTTTAGGATAAATTTTTAAATCTTTTATGATATAGTAGATGAGATGTATGTATGTTTTTTAATTAAAGACTGTGTATGTTTATCATTTAAAATTAATAAATTGGATTAATTTATCTGCTGATTTCTGAGGCGGAATGGTAGCGTCTCAGCCTTTCATCTGAGGGGGGGTCCTGGGTTTGAACAGGTGAAATTCTGGTGAATTGATTCATTGAGAAAAAGAGGAATTTACATAAAATGTTTCATGTATTTATGAATGTATTTTTTTTAATCAATGAATAGTGTAAAATTTAAAATTGATTTTCTCCCTTATTTGTTATATTTTTTTGTTTGATAGTTTGTGATGAAAATTATTTCAAACTATAAATATAATTTAAAACTTTTGAAATGAGAACCTAAGGCAAATTTAATGAATAGAAAGATTTCTATTTCTGAAAATTTATATGTTAAATTTGATTTTGTCATTTAAAAATTATTTTGTTTAAAAGTTCAAATGATTTTCTTTATTAAGTGAAACTAGAATGCTTCAACTGGGCTTCTTAATGTCTCAGATATAATTAGTTTAGGGTTCCAAATTTATCTCATTGCTGCGTAAGCTCATATTATACATTTCAAAAACTGCATGCAGTTATTGTTAATATATACCTTTTCTAAAGAATTGTGGTGTTAATGAATTTTAATTTTATTTATTGATCATCATCATTATAAAAATCAATCTTTTTAATTATATCAATTATTTGGATATCCGTAAAAGTACATTAATCAAATCATTTAAATTTTTTCACATAACTCATAAAAGATGTGACTCAAAACATCTGTACGATATGAAATTCACAGATACACAAAATTGAATTAAAACACTATATTAAATAAGAAAATGTAACATAGATCAAAAACATTATTTGACCCCATACTAAAGAGATTTACCAACTACTTCAAGATGAGTGCTGTTTACTACACCATTAATGAAAGAATTGGCAATGATGTGGAAAAGATCTTCCAGAAGCATACATTTTGTGTTTTTTATATTATATTCTGTTCACAGAAATCTAGCAGTCTTTTACCTCTGGCATTCATCTTTCCTAATCCAAATTTGCCCAACCATTTTCATTCAGTATTTTCATCGACTGATACATTGAAATCACCAACTATAATTAGATTACCTTTGTCTTTAACAAACTTCTATATAGAACAATATATATATATATATATATATGAACAATCTGTTCATATATTTCCTCCACTTCTTTGTTCTTACTATTAGTTGCAGGTAGGTAGGAACACACAAATTAACAGGTTGGGCTTTAATTGTAACCATGATTAATTACTCTGTCACTATGGTGGTATGTGTTCAAAATGTTGTTCTTCCATTTCCCTCTTAAAACTACTGCAACTCTATTCCTTCCTGACCTGACACCATCGCTGTGAATAACTCTGAAATCTTCAGACCGAAAATCTCCGTTTCCTGCCCATCTAGTTTCGCAGATGCCTAAGATGTCCATTTCTGATTTCCTCATCATCTTAACTTCTCACCTTTTTAAAAGTGTTTTTACATTCCATGTTACTATTTTATTCTAAAAAATTCCTTCCGACATCTACTCTTTGCAGGTTTATCCAAGACATTCCCTTGCAGAGATCCGAATGGGGAAATTGAAGCTCTGGAAAATTTTGAATTGGACGCTGCCAAACTACTTGGGAATCCTATATGGGATAATTAATGCAGTGGTTTCCCGTTGCCTTCTGCATCCCTCTGTCATTGACTACGTTACTGGTTCCTCTGCCTTTAGGGACAATTTCTCATCCCTGGGACAAGGGGTTGCTTCATCTTTACCCGATCATTCACCCTTGACATACCGTTGGCACTTGGTAAGAGCGGACTCCTTATACTGGAAGTCGTTCGGTTATAAACAGGGTGCACTTAGAGTCTGCTATATGTGAAGGTGAGGTTGACTTTAGAGTGAGAAAGGCTTTAAGAGATGCATCACCACCCCTTACACCCCTTTTAACTCATAAGTAATGAAAATAATTGATTACTGTTTTTTTGTACAAAGTGGAGATATTGTAATTTTGTTGTACAAATTTTATCCAGTAAATGCATCATCCATTATGCATTGTGTACACTACTTACAAGGAGAAGGATCCCATTTTTTCACTGTTTAACTCTAGATACACTAAATCACTCAGTACATCCATAAATAAGCTTTTAATTACATCTGATGATAATTTTTTTTTTGTCTTCAGTCATTTGACTGGTTTGATGCAGCTCTCCAAGATTCCCTATCTAGTGCTAGTCGTTTCATTTCAGTATACCCTCTACACTGATGATAATAGCATGCACAAGTAATTTTAACTTTACCATAATCCATATTCATTATAATCTATATTTTTTATTTTCAGATCCTAGAAAAAAATAAAATGATAAAGATTCTGGAAGGAAAATTGAAAAAATATGAAAATTCACTGAAGAGTCAATGTCAAGAGAATTTAGAACTTCATGAAAGAATTAAACAGATTACCAGTGCATCTTGTATTGTACACATTAAGCCCAGTACCACATGCACCCACAAATTTCACAGAAAAACAACAACATAATTCATGAATTGCAAATTGACTTTTCTGTATTGTTATTTGGATAATATTATTCTATGTTGCTGTGTTTAAAAGCATCTTCAGGACTGAACATATTAAAAGCATGATCATGAATGATCATATTAAAAGCATGTTCATGACTGAATGTATTTTTTGCATAAAAGTAACACTCATCATCACGTTTAATTTGATTAATAAGGTTACTGTTTTAACCTTACTTTCAGTTAAAAAATTAATTAGACTGAAGCAATAAGGTAGAGAGCAATTTTTTAATTATTTTGCTCGCTGTTAAACATATTTTTTTAATAATAAAAGTAATGCATTTATTTTTTAAGGCAATGTAACTGTTTAAAAATTTGATTTATTTAATCCATCTCTAAATCTATTTTAAGCACTTTATTCGTTAATCATATAATATTGTGAGTTTTATATGTAATGTGTGATGATTATTTTATTTACACAGATTATTAGTTTAATTATATAATTTACATTCTGTAATGTATTTGAGGTGTGCTATATATATGTATTTATTTTTTTATAACTTAAACAATTGTAGTATATGCATATGTATAGCTATGTTTAATTTATATGAATGTATACTCATATTTCTAAATAAAGAATCATTATGATTCTTAATGTATATGTGTACTGTTCTCTTTAAAAAAATTCTGTAATAAATAAAACCATGTATTTATCAAAATATGTGATAGATAAAAAAAGTCAAATAAAAAAGACATCTGGCTATCAGTTAATAAATGCTACATGTATGTCAGTAAACACACTGGCGTGTAATATATTCCATAGGCGTGTATAATATTCCATAATTATACATCATTCACTAATAGAAGTGATGTTAATAGTACTGTATTGACAGTAGTATTTACACCAAATGAATGATAACATTTTCTGACAATGAATAAACGTTTTTATAAACCATAGCACATTCTTATTCTTTTTTACTTACAACCAATGGATGAAAAGAGTTGCAATGAGGCCTATGACAATGAGTTGCACTGCATTTCAGTGGGAAGGCCTCCATCAATAATTCTCCCACTTTCCGAGAGACTAGAAAGCTGAAATTTTGCATACTTATTTGTAAAGGGATCACTAGAAAAAGTAAGCAAATATTAGTTGCTTACTTTTACTAGTTTAGATGAAGAATCTCTAAAGGGTTGAAAAACGGAATTTCTGAAATTAAATTTAAAAATGTATGAAAATGAAAAAACTTATATTAAATTGCAATAAAAGTATATTGTCTTTATAGAGACACTTCATAGTTTTTTGATCACTATCAGTACATACTGTTGTCACACATCATCTATCCATGAATTATGATCTTGTTGTTCAGTTGTAATGTAGAAACACAGCTTAAAGAAAATAGAAGGTCCTTATGCCAGATGCTGTTGCCTAAAATAACATAATAATTCATGTATATTAGTAATATATGTATTTTTATTACTAACAAATTATTAATAATTTGTGACAGCGCCAGAACAACCAAATATTTATGTAGCCAGATCATTCAAAACAAATATTTACTACAATTTAATTGTTAAAATAAGTTTAAAAAATGAGAAACAAAAAAATATTAAAATGCTTTTACATAATTCCTTTTAAATTGTTTTTTAGTAGGCCTTTGTCTAGTATTGTGGAGGTACTGTTTATGGAACTATTTCAGGATTCTTGTTTCCTTTGATGTATACAAAAAGCCCACTATGAGGGTGTTTACATATTGAGTAAAAAACCAGACTTATTAATTTTTCTCTAATAATGTATGCATTTTAAACCAAAAGAGAGACAGTAAAATAAACTGGGTCAATTAATCCATTCCTATTTTCTTCTTTAGTGATGGTTTCTCCATATGTCCATATGTTAGAAATACTGAACCATTATTAACAAAATTTGGAGAGTAAATTAAATTGCAAATCAAACCTATTTCTTAACCTTTTCAGTCCTGAAAGTGCAAAATTTACGTAAATTATTGGCTTTCCTGGATACTACCTTGTAAATAGTGACTTCCAACCCAAAAGATTTTTCTAGTCTTTGTCAAAAATTTCTCCTGATAAAATTATACCTTGAAACTCAAGCAAGTAGAATCTTTTTCTCAAAAATTTCACTTGAAAATCAAACTTTATGATATCAAAGAATTTTGAAAAAAAGATACTCATACAAGAATTATTTTTTCCTTTTAACAATACTTAATTTATGGCTATTAAAAGTAAATTTATGATGGTGGTGGTGATGGTGATACTAATAATAAAAAAACTCAGAAAAAACCCAACCCCATGTCTGCACAATAACATCTATACACATTTCGAGACAGGCAATGACGCAATACTTAGGTTCCTTCACTTATGTTGAGTACAGGATTGTGGTCCCAAGGCACGCCCCCTATTTCTCTGTCTGTACCTAGTGACACACTGATTGGTGAAATTATAGCTTATGGAGACTTCAACATCCACAACCTTCTTGACAGAAGGTCCACATTATAAACCCTTATTTTGAAGAGCCTTTGTATTTGCAGGCAAAAAGGAGGAAGAGTGCTGAGTTCCTAAACATTGAGAAGGTGAAACGAACCAAGTTTCAACTGAAAGGCAATGTAGTGATACCAAAATACGAGGGTTATTTTTTTCAAGGTCCGATCGGTCACGAAATTAAAACCATAGTGAAAATAAAAAATTTGTTATTTGTTGTAACAAGTACTTAACATAGTTACGCTATTTCTCTACATAGTCACCACTCTGATTTAGACATTTGTCGTGGTGTGGTACTAACTTTCCAATACCCCCGTCATAGAACGGAGCTGCCTGTGTTTTCAGCCATGTTTCTATGCTGGTCTGCAGCTCGATGTCTGTGCCAAAATGTTGTCCTTCTATTTCATGTGTGAGCAATGCATTTCATGTGAGCAAAGAGGTGAAAATCAGATGGAGCCAAGTCCGGGCTGTATGGTGGGTGATCAAACACTTCGCAACGAAAACGCTGCGGGAGCTTCTTTGTTACAGCTGCAGTGTGTGGCCGAGCCTTGTCATGGAGAAAGACAGTGCCTGATGACAACATTCCTCTCTGCTTATTCTGAATTGCCCTTCATAGATGTTGAAGAGTCACGTAGTATGAGGCTGCAGTGATGGTCGTGCCACATTCCATGAATTCCACCAAGAGAACTCCATTCCGGTCCCAGAACACAGTAGCCATACACTTTCAGTTGGAGAAGGTTCGCTTAAACTTCTTTGGTTTACTGGGAGAATGAGAATGCATCCACTGTTTGGATTGTTCTTTTGTTTCTTCAGTTTCGAAATGGACCCATGTCTCGTCCCCTGTGACAATTTTGTTCAAAAATCTTCTCCTTCATTGTGGTAGCACTGGAGAAACGTTAGGGAGGCGTCCTTCTCATTGTTTTGTGATGGTCGGACAGCATCTTGGGAACCCATCTCGCACACAGTTTGCGGTACTGAAGTCTCTCACTCACAATGGTGTAGTGTCCTTGAAATTTCAGGAAACGAATCACTCAATACAGAAATTGCAAAAGTTTTATTTTTAATAATAATAAAAAGAAAATTAATAAAACAATTTCTGCAATATAACTTAATATGTGTATGAAAATTTAGATACTATCTAGACAAATCCGTGTCAAGGGTTACCATTACAATAATATTTTATAAAATGAAACAGAAATAATGAGATACACAGCCAGCCACTTAAAATAACAATTACAATCTATAAATATTGTAATCCTAAAATAGTAATTTCTAATGCAACTAGAATAATAATTTTTCAGTTTCATCAATTTCTGGTAACACTACAAATAACAGAGCATTGTATTCTTTGAAGTTTCTCGATTCCTTTTTATTATTAGATAGCAAATTGTACACCTTGAGCCACAAATGAGTAAAAATGTATATACAGACAAATGTCTATATAGACAAATGTTTATTGTTGGAGACAAAAATGAATAAAAATGTCTATACAGTTCCAATTTTGGCAAAGGTAACACAGGTTTATCATTCTACATAAATTATTCTTGACATATGTGTATGTTACTTGATGACTTGCAAGGTGCTGTGATATACAAGTTGAACTGGAGTTTGCCCTTTCTGCAGGTGGGAAGAAGTGAAGGGTTTGTGTGGGCAGAGATCACTGATGCAGTCATCTATAGTGTCTACATTTCATCCAACTGTAGCTGCGATGATTTCTATGGCATATTAGACAACTTAAGTCATGTAGGCCATTCCTTCCAGAAGGACCTCATTATCGCCAGTGATTTTATTTACAAAGAATGTAGCTTGGGGTGGGAAGGTTACTAGTGCCAAGGGAAGACTCCTGGAAGAGGTGAACATGTGGTTGGAGCTCATTTGTTTTAACAACAGTGAGTTACCAACTCTAGTACGTGATAGAAGCTCTTCGTTTATAGACTTGACATTCGTGTCCCTGAGGCTGGCCCAAATGACAAGGTCGTGGGAAGTACACTAAGAAGAGACACTCAGTGACCATGAGACGATCTGTTTTGAGGTGGGAGTCACGTGGTTGGTGTGCGTCAAAACATCCTCAAGAAAGATAATAAACGAAGTTGGGCCAACAAAAATAAGAGATGGAGTGAGCGTTTGAGCCACCTAAAGAAGATCTCTCTGAAATTCCTAATGGAAGTACTTACTCTAAGGTATGCGAGAAATCACTGGAGAGCAGGGGTCCTTCCAATAGAAGAGTCTACTGGGAGCCAAGCATTGAGTCTGAAGCAAGGGTGCTGTGCATGAGAGCACGCAGGTGTTTCCAAACAGCAAACAGAAGGGATGAGCTTGAGGAGATCCATCGGGCCCAAAGACTTCTGAAGGAAAGAAGACGAGAGAATAAACACTCGATAATTGATAGCAAGCGAGTGAAATGGCAGGAGTTGTGAGATCAATTGGAAAACATCTGGGTTGACGCCTTTAAGATCGTAAGTGGCAGGTTCGTAGGGCGTTACTCGCGCTGTCTAAGGAGCTCTTGTATTTGCCCGAGAAACCGTGCCCGATTTGGCCGGAGGCTTGGCCAAGGATGGTTGAGAGGAGGGACATCTGAGCCCGGTGAGTGCCTCTGGTACGTAAAAAGAGCTATTGAGGACCACAGGTAAAGGTTTGGCCTCGGAACTGCGGAGGTGGTGGGCTACCGGAATAGCCCAAGGTGGGTATCTCTTAAACAAATGTCTAAGACATCTCTTAGACAGATGTCTAAGGAGGTACTGGGAAAATATGTTACTTCACCTTTTCGCAGACAGCACTATGAAGAAAACGAAAAGTTGGCAGCGGTCGATATCTCGCAATTTTCCCGCGAAGAGGTATCACGTGCTTTAGTAGGACTGGCGAGGAGGAAGAGACTAGAAGGAGTCCCAGATGAAATAGTGGTGGTGGTGGTTGAAGCACTTCCTAGCCAAGTACTTTCGGCTGATAATGGGATCCTGCTGAAGGGGATTTGGCCTGAAGCATGGAAAAGGGCAAAGTTTAGCCTTCTGAAGAAAAGCGGCCAGAAAAAGGACAACCCTGCTGGTTATAGGTTCTTGTGCCTTCTGAGCTGTATTTTTTTGGTTTGTTTGGCATTTCTCCCACCACCATCCCATTCGGTCGCCCGAAAGTATAAGACCGAATGACCGTAACACAAACGGCTACTGTCCTCAAAACGGTTTGGCGACCAATATCCTAATTAGCTCCTACAGCTTACCTAACTGCGTGAGCGGAATAAGCGTGGTGCCCTACACCACTCATTTGCGTGTCCCACCGCTCACTTGTCATATATTACTAAAATGAGTAGGCGCACCCCGTCTACATACTAAATTATGACGTCAATAAATTAAAATTTATTCCGTCAAGGACAGCAATTTTCTGCCACGCCTAGGTCGCTGAAGGCCAGCAAATTCCTGTCCACCATATTATAGCGCTTGGAACTCTATTTGACCGATGTCCAGCCATTTCTCGAGGGTATAGCTTCCTACAGCAAGCGGTAGGAGTCATATATCCCTTTAACTACTGATGCCGGCTGAACAAAGCAACGGCATCAAGGAACTCCTATACGGTCCGACAATGCGGCTCACGCTACATTGACTCGTTGTTTATGAGTGGCCAATTTTCCCCTTGACTTCTAAGTTCCAGGGTGGCCTGAGTTCTGGCCTCCCCCTCAAGAGCTGAGCAGTCAAAAATCATGTGTTCGTTCGACTGGACCTCCCCGCAGACGCACAGCTCATCACCTGCCAGATGGAACCAAAACCAATATTTGTTCAAATTCGCGTGGTTGGAGAGCATTTGGGCTCCCGTTGCCCTTAAATACGAAGTAGAGCCCTACCATCCCCCCAAGTCCTGTATAAATCTATACAAGGACACCTTGGTACACCATGAACAAATGACGGCCTGACAACCCGTAATCCTTACGAGCAATCCTCCTAAGCTTGTGTATCACAAAGACGGCGTCTGACGCTACTTGCCTAATGTGGTTGCTAAACAGCAACTTCTCATCAAACAAAACCACCTTGGTACTTATGAACTCTAACTCGGCTGATTACACAGCCTTTATACTTAATATGGGGGTTACGCCTGTACTATAATTTGTCTTTACCTTTGAGAAGCATACACTTCGTCTTGGACACAGAAATCTTTAAATTTTGCATGCCCATCTAGCCCTCTGCGGTTGACAAAGCTGCCTGCACCCGGTTTTCTAGCTATGGTCGTGAATTACCACGAATTAACAGGAGAATATCGGGGAAAGCTTGGGCCGTTCTGGGAATGTCAATCTCAGAAATCTGTCTAATATCAGGTTCCATAGCAAGGGACCGAGAACGGAACCCTGCGGGCTTCCCCTGGTGACTGATTTTTCCACAACTAGGTTTGCATCCTTAAACAGAACCGTACGTTTAGACAAATAGTAACGTATCACGGCCTGCAGGGCTACAGGAAGCTATAGAGAACAAAACTCCAACACAAGGAAGGAAATGCTGCCTTCATATCAATGAAAATTGCCAAAACATATTTACAGTAAAATTGTTTTTTAAGGGGGGTGACAAGGAACCGGCTATTAGTTCATCGTATCACCCCCTGATGTTGCTACCGGTTATCGGCAAGGTCTTTGAGAAGGTGTATCTTCGTATAAATGAGAGGTTGGCCTCACATGGGTTGTTGATGGAAAACCAGTATGGTTTTCACCTCGGAAAAAGCACTTAGGATGGTGTGATGAGTGTGATGTTGATCAGTGAGGCAGAATATGTCTTGGGGATCTTCCTAGACATTTCCGGAGCGTTTAACAATCTGTGGTGGCCCTCTGCTATTATCCAGTTACAGTGGGAGGATGCACTGAAAATGAAGTGCAGGTGTTTAAAAGTTATTTCAGACATCGGGATGTGTTGCTCTGCAAGGGCAGCCATGAAGTAGGGAAGACACTGTCTAATGGTTGTCCCCAAGGCAGTGTGTTGGGTCCTCTCTTGTGGGTGGTGGAATTTGACTCTTTTCTGCGGCTGAAGTCGCCCAGGTTTTATCAGAGAATGAAATGTACATGCCAATAGCTGAGTCTTCCCCATCTACTTCAAAACATCAGCATCACATCCATTCTCTGTGAATATCCCTTATTCTGTGGTAGATAAAGAAAAGGTTGGAAAGACATTAAAAAATTCTGTAAAACAAGGGATTTTGTACTTGTGACATGGAATAAATTACTATTTCCAAGTTTTGTCATGAGCGTTGATGAAAATGGCGATACTGTAGATTGTATGGCAAAAGGTAAAAAAGATTGGAAATGGCCTGAAGAAAACTACATTTTGCACTACAAGTGGAGTGATATAGAAAAGAAAATCAGTCCTCTGAAACTTATTAAAAGGGGGGTGTTTTCTATTGTTTTCTAAATGCTTCTCACACATTTGTATAATATTTATTAAGCTTAGTTATAACAATTAAAAGGATTTGTTAGATATTGATTGTGCATGAGGATGCCTGATCGTGACTGTATGTTTATGTGTGCATTGATGCTGCAGGCCTTCGCTGCATCCTGTTGCACAAATGTATTTGTGGTATAAACTATGGTCTTTATTATTTTCATGTTTTGTATTATAATGATTGATGTTATTTTCCTATTGATATGATTGATTGATGTTGTGTGTATTGATGCTGTAGGTCAATGCTGCTTCTTGTTGTAGGTATGTATCTAGTTGTATGAACTTAGGTATATATTATGGTGTATTGTACCATAGCAATTATGGAGTATGACTGTGTGTGTGGGCGATATCCCCCTTCCTGAAGTAATGCTTCTTTAAACTGGGCTAGGGAGGATGGATAGCCAGGTGTGGAAGTTTAGTCGGTAGTGCGAAGGAACACATACCACTTATTAACATCTTGCAGAATCTGTTAGCGAGCCTGACACTGCTTAGGCGCCTGTAAATGGGATTCCTCCATCTCGTAAACAAAAAAAAAAAAAGGGAACCTAATATTGTAAAATATAATTAAGTGTTCAATATTGAAGCATACTCCAGCGCTGTTGAATGAGATGCTGGTAACTAAATCAAATCATTATATGCTTGCGCTACTATAATTCTGATGGTAAGGATGTTTATTTTACTCAAGTCAGACAACCAAAAGAAGAGTCATTTTTGCAATACAAGCAGAAATTTATGGATAGTTGTAGAAAATTTATATAAAGATCAGTCTTCAAAATACAAAATCAGAACATTTCTATTGCATCTGTTTAAAAAGTGGTTTTATCCCTATTCTTACACTTACCCCTGAGCATGCGCCATTTCATTTTATTAGCGGTTCTACTACTCATTTAGTAGTGCTATTTTACCAATTCCAATACATGGGATCCCCTATCCATTTGAGCAGTGTTTTATAGTCAATGTTACAAATAGCACAACCTATCTTCAACTTGCTCTGCTAAGCATGGCATTAATGTTACAATTGAGTTGGCTGGGGTTTACATATTGAATCAGCTAATTGCTATTTGTTGTATTTTATTACATTTATTTTCTTTTTTCAAACTGAATTTCTCTCCTATCAATAAATCCATGTAATTAAGTTCATATATTTCTTTTAGCTCACTTTCATACAAAAAACAATATCATTAGAATATCTTAAAATCTTATTTTGTCTCCTTGGATAGTTATACCACTTAAAAAATTTATTGTACAATTCTGTATTGCTTCTACGAACAAGTTCAAATACAACAGGAAAAACAGATATTATCATAATCCTTGCTTTCTAGATCAGAGTTTTTTTTTCTTCATTTTCTTATAACTCTCATCCCAGTCTTACTTCTTCTATGGAGAATAATAGTTCATGAGGTATATTATCTATTAACGTCTACTGCTTTATTCTTGTTTAAATCCTTCAAAGAACTTATAAAATTTAAATTCTAGTTTTTATACAAGACTTTAGCATTGTCTGAAATTACTGTACAATTTTTTCCTTCTTTAGATTTTTTCCTTCTTTATTTTTCTCTTTTATACAGTCTTATGAATTTTTGCCACTTATTTCCTTGTCCTTATCTACTTAATAATAGTTTTCCACTCACATATCCGATACGGTACGGTATGGCTTCATTTTTTCTAAAAATTTTCTTATTTTTCTATCTCGTTCAGGGGTGCACTGGTGTTAGAATACCATTTTGGTACTGCTTTACAGGAGAAATAAATAATTGTCCTTTTACATAAAATTTATTTTAACTTAAAATTTGGCCTACATTTTATTTTAATGTTAAGTATTCATTGTTATCATTTTTCCTTATGAAAGATATTTTTTGATTCCTAAACCTCATTTCACTTTTATTTTCACTGATATGTTAATAAATTATAAGCCGATTAAAACTGTAACCTAATTATAAAAAACCCCTTTCAGTACGCCTGAAGGCGGAGGCAGATTTCACCGGTGCTAAGCAGGGAATAAAAAGATTTCCACCTTTAAAGTAAAGCAAATTTACTGAATACAACAATGGGTGTATGTGAAAAAAGTTTCACATATTTAGCATACAAGCCCCATCTTCTTAACAATTCCAGCAACATTTTGGTCATTTCTTGCCATACGGGTTGGTCATATCAAAAATTGTTTTAGAGAAAAGTTTTATGTAATGTTTAGAAGACTACCACTTTAAACTGATTTGATAATGTGCCTATTAAAGGAGGTATGATTTTTTGTCTTCGAAATCTCATGTTTTCCACCTTCTGGGCCAATGGTTGGTGATATCAAAAAACTTTTCTGAGATAAGTTTTAGGCCCTTATCCAAAGAATAGTAGGAACTTTAAACAAATTTGATATTTTACTTAGTAAGAAAGTTACAGCAATTTTTTATTTTTTTATTTATAATTTTTTTTCAATAAAGCCTACCCCCATTTCCTCCCCTATGGTCTGATATTGCCCATTAATGAACTTGACTAAGATTTTGGGTCATTACCATTTATGTATAAATTTGAAAGTGACTGGTTTAAAATTATGACAGTATTCATGTCCACAAGAAAGTATATAAATAAAATACAAATAAAGTATATACATATAAATGTGAAGATCAAAATTTTCTATAAGTCGAATCATGGTATCCATTACAATAGGTAGCTTTCTTAATAAATCTACCTAAAACTCAGTCTGCATGAAAATGGTCCTTGTTTTTGGACATCCATAATAAGCAAATGGCAACAAAATAAGTCAATAAAAAAATAATTAATGAAAGTAGTAAGACATTGAGATGATAATGATTAGTTTTTCTTCTCATCAATGTAAACATCAAAATGAATGTGGATTTTTCATAACATTGTCATGTATCCAAACACCTGTGGCTGTGTACCATATTTTTGCAGTTTACTATAATACAAAATCAAACATTCCGGTACTGGAAAATTTTTAAGAGCACGTCTGATACATATTCCTGATTACATGTTCCTTTCTAGTAATCATACTTTTTTCTACCACATTACATCTCTTGTTCTTCAATTAATTTTTTACTGTTTTTCACTTTTTGTATTATTTCTGTGATACAATCTAATTTATAAATTTGATTTCTCTGTCCCTATCAATTTAATATGTCTATTAACCATGTTTTTGCATGTATTGTTACTTTCCTACCCAAAGTCTCCTCTTATACTTAGCTACTCTTCTTTATCTTTACCTGTTCATTTTTATGTTAATCTACTTTTGTAATAACTTCTAGACCTCTACATATAATTTTGGTCAAATTTTATCTTCTCATCATTTTCTTTTGTCCTGGGCTGTATCCCCATGTCTCTCCTCATTTTATTTTTTTTTTTACTTCAACCTGCACACTATCATTCATCATTACTACATTCCACATTGCAATCAGAATTAATTTATGTCTTTGGCTACCATTTGTATTTTAAAATAATTTTGTTTACAGTCTCTGCCTCACTCCTGAATTGTGTATAAATATATATTCTCTGTATATCTGTATATCTCACCCACTTTTTTTTTATAAGTTTTATAAAGATCATTTGAAATTACTAGTTTATATATGGTAGATGTTTCTGAAAGCCTAGATTTGCAGTAGTATACCCAGTTTACCCACTAGGTTGGTCTAGTGGTGAACACGTCTTCTCAAATCAGCTGATTTGGAAGCCGAGAGTTCCAGCGTTCAAGTCCTAGTAAAGCCAGTTATTTTTACACGGATTTGAATTGTGGATTCTGGTGTTCTTTGATGGTTGGGTTTCAATTAACCACACACATCTCAGGAATGGTCGAACTGAGAATGTACAAGACTACACTTCATTTACACTCATACATATCATCCTCATTCATCCTCTGAAGAATTATCTAAACGGTAGTTACCGGAGGCTAAACAGGAAAAAGAAAGAAAAGTATACCCAGTTTGGAGAAGAGTAGAATAGGAAACTTCTTCACTCCTTTCTTTCCCCAGTAACCCTGATGTTTGTTGTTCTTGAGAATTTTGTCTTTTACAATTTTTATCTTGTATCAGGTCATCTACTTCCATTATGTTTATGTCATATTTAACATATGATATTATATCTATGATATGCTAATTAATACATACCTTATGTAAATTGCTGTATAAGTCCATATGATAATTAAAAAATATATTTTAATAATTAAGCATTAAAGAAGGTAAAACTTTCAGTAAAAACTTTTCTCTGGATATTTATTGATTTTCTAATGATTTTTAAAAACTGTTTCATTACGCTTACAAATGTGAGGATGTAATAAGTAAATTCAATAACTTAATTTAGTGTATATTAAAAAATGAATTAAAAACCAGGTAACAAACAATGGTGTCAAATTAATGCAATTCAAATAATTAATGTGAAACATATCCATTGTTCTAGGTTACCATTGATGCTTGGTAATATGGATCATGAGGTTTTCAATACCTTTGAACAAGGTAAGTGGTAAACAACAATTTATTATTACCTGTTTTGTTTATTGTGCCACTTTTTAGATCAATCAGCTTTGGGAGACATTTAATTGTGGTGAATTATACAGTCCATCAAAGAATTATGTGATCTGTTAGTTTAATACTTATATTACCTCAGACCTTTTTCAAAATTTAAGTAAGGTAAACTGAAATAAAATAAAGTGAAATTTGAATTCTTTGATAATAATATTTTTGTATTATCATAATCATTGTTATATAATTACATTCATTTAATTCCACAATTACATTTACACCATTTAACTTAAAAGTATAGAAAAATTTATGTTTATTGTAATTATTTTAACTTTAATTTTAATTTGCATACAATTTAATAATCATTATTAGAATGAAATAAATAACACCACATTGCTCATTACACATTTGATTTTGAATACATTAGTAATAGTAATAATAGTAGTAGTACTAATATGAACTTACTATTAAATATGATTATTATTTTTATTATTAATAAATATTAATTTCTATTAAGCTGAATCTAATAATGCAACTATTACTACGAATACTGTTAATTATTATTAAAAATACAACTAATTAATATACATTTTTACAATATCCACAATTTTTAATTTCATTTTGTATCTAATATTAAGTTATGGGTGTCTTTCATATGTTTTTTAAATTTAGGTAAATTTTTAATAATGATTATTATAACAGTATTTATGGGATCATTTAAATATTACATTACATATATTACTTTCCTGGCAGTTTTAGTACGTAACAGAGAGAAACAATGCTATCAGTAAAAAAACTGAATCTCAGATTTTTGTACTTCCTAATATTTAGACCTTCTTGTATCTAAATACATACATAGTTGTTTTGCTTTATATGTCAGGAATGGCTTAAACTAAAATTTAAGTAAAGCAATAGTAAATTAGAAATTTAGTAAAGTACTTTATATATCAGAAGATTTAATTATTTAATTTTATTAAAAATGTCTAATGAGGTGTTGATGGTCACTTGAAGTGTTTTAATTAGAATTACACATAGTGTACTGAAAACCAATATATCAGAGAGAAAGTTAAATTAGCTCAAATTCTTATAACTTTTTGCCTTGATTGGCTTAACAGTTCAGTTTAGAGCATTTTACCTGATACGTCCATCTAAGGATTCATCAATATCAACAATATATTAACAGTTTATCAACAATATTTAGGATGGTAATTAGAATGCAATACATTAATCCTAATTATATGATGGTTTCACAGTATAGAAGGTCATGAATGGTAGCATCTTCGGAATTTATGGATGTGAAGTAAGAATAAAATTTTCTGGTTGAAGCCAAATTTGATAAACCAGCTCTTTTTATGTATCATTGAAGTTAAACACATATTTTGTATATTTTCATTGCATTCTGTTGGCATCTTGACTAATGACAGTATTCCATATGTGAATCTCAAAAAATTAAACCTGCAAAGGTTGTTTCTGTTTGTTTAGTTTAAAACATAGATTGTAGAATATATTAAAAAAAAAAAAAAAAAAAAAAAAAAAACCAGGGTTATCTAAAATTTAGAGCATTAAGGGACAGCTGCATTGTTGCCAGTTTTTCTATTTTTGAAACTTTTACTTTCTCCATCACCAAAATTGTTTCTTGTGCTATTAAACTTTTTAATCTATATTGAAGTTATTAAAAATTAGTACCATTTTTTGTCTATGATCATATATAATGAAAATTATTTAAAATTATAAATATTCAAATCAATAAATCTATTTCAATAAATGTAATATAATGATGTATATTTACTGAAAAATAACTTATTTGGAAACACTTTCACTCACTCTTGCGAGTATCTTAATAACTTTCATGTCGTATTCTATCTGAAAACATTTTGAAGTAATTAAAAATTTTGTGTTTATCAAGTTTGTTCATTTTATAATTTCAGAAGTATATGGTTTTAAAAATTGTTAATGACTCTTTCAGACTAATAGAATGTGTTCATCCAAAGGTCTTTCAAAATTAATCTTCTGAAGAAAATGTTGATTAATTACATTCAACAGGTATTTGGAAGACTAATTAATTAAAGAATGTGTCTTTATAATTTTTTTATAATTTTACAGCTTCGTAATGTTATGTTGTTTAATAAGAAATATTATAGTGAATTTTTCTAAATGCACAGAATTACTTTTCATACTAGTAAAATTTAACGTGGGTCTTTTTCTGAAATCAAAACGTTCTTGGTTTTGCAGAGGTTGATCTATTAATTTGTTCTATATTGCGTATACTAACAATTTTAAAAAGATCCCACCTTAAAAAAAATTACTTTTTTTAGGAATAAAAGTGCTAACAAAATCACGTTTGGTTTTTTCTTCTCCAAAATATTTTTATTTTAAGGTAATTTTGTTAGCACTTTTATTCCTAACAAAAGTAATTTTTTTAGCTTAATATATATCATTTTAAAGGTATAGGGATTTTATGTAGATTATGTATAGATTTTAAAGGAATAGAGTTACATAATTTATATTTATTGTTTTGTCTCTGGTATACTTAATGCATATCTATAGTATACTACATGCATATGCCACACAATTATAATTACCATATTTATTTCTTTTTATGATAAAAATGAAGTTGATAGAACTATTGCATGAAAGGTAGATTTTTAATGTTTTAAAATGTATTAAGTGATACTAAGCATTTTCTTTCTTAATACAAAATCTCAGAGAAAATTTGCATCGTGCATCATGCTATGCCTTAAAATGTGTGCGATTTCATTAAAAATTATAAAAATATTATATTAACATCAAATAAAAATATAATTTTAAATAATTTATGGTATTTGCCTTCGTGTTATGTAACAACTGTTATAATTTTAGCTAAAATAATCTTCATCTGTGACTAAAATCATAGGCTTAAAAAAGTTAAGGAATACACATTTGTTTAGTTTACTAAAGAAATAAAAACCATTTTATAAAAAAGGTTTTTGAAAAATTGTCCAAGTTAAAAATTAATACTAATGGTTAATGTACAAAATGGTTAAATGTTCATTAATAGTTAATGGTTCATTAACAAGGTTAATATTTTAACCTTAAAACAAAATAACGGCTATCTTAATTTATATAAAATGGATTTCATTCTTTATTATTATTATTATTAAATTAAAATGGAAACTTTAAAAAAGAAACAACCTATACATGTCTAATGTACCCTATTTTATTAAGAGTTACTATACAAATTAAATGATCCCATGATAATTTCAATTATAAATAATAGCCAGCAGATATAAATAAAGTGGTAGTAGGAATAAATAAAGTAGTATTTGTAAAATAATATTTTAAATACATTAAATGGTAATTTTGGATTGTACTAATATTATTACAATTTAAATGACTAGAAAGTAACAAAATAACAAGGAAATTAATATTGTAAATATTCAGTTAGTATCATAGTACTGTCATCTGCTCCTTTTAATGATTACACAGATCAACTGCAGTGATGGCAATTTATAATGATGATCATCTACATTAGCTGTTGATTGAAATACACAGTAACAACAAAGTATCCACAGTCTTGGATTTTACAACATCTGGTGTCTTGCACAACCAATAAAAGGAGTTGGGTAGTATCATGATATTTAGAGTACATTAAAATAAATATTTAAAAAAAAAACCTTTACCCACTGTACTATTTATGTAACATAATTATTCATTTATATTTACATAGTATTTGCATAGTACAATGAGCATATTTTACAACAATTAGTTATAATTTAATTTTTAATTCTTTAAAAATGTCAAAAAGAACATAAATATTTACATAAATAATTAATTTTTTTTTCTTTTATAGTGTATAATGTTAAATCATATTATTACAATAATACTGTTATTCTGGTTACCAGTATGAAATTTGATATGTTAAAAAAAAAATGCTGGAATATTTTGGCTGTCGTTTTGGAAAGTAGCAAACAAACATCAGCTTCCCTACAATATAGTATCTTGCTGTTGAGAACATTGAAAAGAACTTGTTCAGAACACTGTTGAAAATATTTAGGTTTGTTCCAAATATTTTGTAGAATCAAAATAAATCCTCCAATCTTTAGTTATATGATAAAGATTTCATTTCATACAGTTAAATATTGTTAATGAAATTTAACTAATAAATTCATTGTAGAAAACAAGAAAATAATTTTTTTCTACGTTAGATCATTACTACATAACAATAGTCATCATCTTGTCATTATGATGTTCTGGGCATCCCAACCCCATATGGGGAAGACAACCACATTGTGACAAACACGATGTTCTGGGCAGTAATAGTTGATTATAATCTTGATCAAGTAAATTATATTTTCAATAAATATTCAAGTATCTTTACTCTTAAGGATAATATCTGGGCTTGGTAATGAAACACAGAGAGAGCAATTTATATTAAGTTGATAAATTCTAATAAGAAGTATTTTAGATGTTAGCGTTATAACAGAACTTAATAAATAAATCAATATATAAATCAATTTGCAAATATCCTTTTGTAGTAATTTTTTTCTGTTGTTTGAAATGGCATAAAAATTATAAATATCTGATATTTTATGCAAGTAAAAATATGGGTTAAAATAAATATTACATGACCTAATTTTTTAATTAATTGGCAGCTACAAAAATTAAAATATTGCTTTTGAATTTTGTATATAGCTTAAATAGTTTGCAAAAAAGTGTACAATCATTTTTAAAAATAATTTTTGGATGTGTGATTGTGGGAACAAAGTAATGTTGAAACAAGGAATTATGCAAGCAATGCAGTTGCTTGCATGGATTTGAAACTATTGATTCGGTGTTTTAAGGATTATAAAGTATTATTTATGGGAAATGTGTTATAATAATAATTAAAATATGTTAATAATTGACTATAATTTACTTATGTAAGAATAAGGCTAAAATACAAAGTTATTTTAGCTTTATTACGTTTTTGTTAACATTATTTTTTGACACAAATGGAAAAGATGAAAATGGTAGAATATGGGATGATAACATTTCTGCACTTTCCCCAAAAGCTTACCCATTTTATTGAGACTTATGTATGTATGCTTTATTTGACAATTGCCCATTTAGTATAACTGACAACTTATTATAGATAGGGAGTCTACAATAAGTCCAGTTATAGATGCAAATATCCTTATTAGTAGATCCATTGTTAATATTGATAAGGGACTGGTATTCCTGCTACTAAAAAGTTTAGAATATGGCAGCATTGTTTTCTCATGATTATAAAAAGTTTTTACTTATTTTAATCTTGATTAAATTATATGTAACAATCATGATAAAATGTATTTCAATATTAATCATGCATATATTTAATCATGATTAAATGCATTTGTAGAATACAAATGTAGATTAAAATTTTAATTGATTTAAGCTAAACAGCAATAATTTTAAACTCTTAAAAGAACAAAAAACTCTTATGATTTAATTAAAAGTTGATTACACCTCTTAAAAGTTGACAACATTTCAGCACTTTACTTATTGTTCATCGGTTTCAAGAAAAACTGTTCTTTGGGACAATTTTGCCGTTTATTTACTTTGACCAAGCAAAGCTGGCATAATTATTTTTGTCTTATGCATTTGTTCAACATATTTATCAGATTCCATGCTAGTAGCCAAAACAATACTCTTGTTCTGTCATACTTTGTTATCAAAGAATTTAAGTTATTGTAAAAATTCATTTTGGAATGCAAGACTCAACAATGGTAACATCTATTTACATAATAATTGATCAGTTGAATATGTAAACATAAGTGTAAATATTCCTTGCTAATGCTTTGTGTCCAACACTTTGTATGGCACAAATTTGGCCATCCAGGTAGCTGGATGCTCCTATGTTAACTGTTTCTCTGTAACTTAACAAGCCATAGGAAAGCAGATAGGCTTGTTTGCTAACTTTGAACAATTTTGTTTCCATTATCTATGGCATTCTCCATCTAGCACAACCGCAGCAGCTCTCAAATGCTGTGTAAGTGACACAGTATACAACATGGTTATCGATAGACAGTAGACATATAAGGTCTATTTTTGTTTATTTAATAAATTAGTTTGTTATAATAATTTTTCTGTAAAATATAATTACAGGTAGATGAACCAAGAAACTAAAAAGAAATCTTAACATGTACAAGGAAATTAACACTTTTTAGAATGTATTTGGTCTTAAAAATGTAAAATTTATTCCAGCCTTCAACTTGATATGTAAAATGGAAATGCCTAGTTTTACTGTAAAAGACTTATAGCTTTACAATGTAACATTTTTTTTTTTGATTTTTGATTTTGAGAATGTTGAGCGGTCTAATATATTCCACTGTTAGCTCTGGATTGGTGGCTAATTCAACTATATCCAGACGCTGCCTATCCGTTGGATATGCAACTACTGTCCATCTGGCTGGCCAGTAATTTGACTGTAGTGTTAAGGCTTATTTTGAGCCATTACATTAGAGGATGTATAATGGAGTGAAATAAATGTTAGAATCAGTAACATCTAGGTTGATTCTAAATCATTCTTTACAGATTCCTAGCATAAAACTCATAAAAGTAAATTATGGTTTGAAATGTTTACATCCTGTTTGTATGGAAAACCAATTGCAATTGTAGTTAAACCTTCATTTGTTAATCAGATTTGACTAAATAAGAAGCATTTCTAATCTATCTCCATTTCTTTCATTTCTTTAAACATTTATCAATTTTTTTTTAACATAGAAGACAAAAAAAATTCTGTAAAACTTTTGTAATATCATATGAATACTTAACTTGAAACATATTCAGCTGATTTTTACTCTATCAAGAAATGCAGAAACTGAAAAAAATAAAATTGGCATTTAGAAGTGAGAGAAGTATTGATTGATAAAATATTACTTTCAGTGCTATTACAAAATGTAAGACATGCCAGTTAATTTTCTTACAGTAGAAAATCTTTAAGTGATGTAAACCGAGTTTATGTCCAGGAATCAGTTATTCCTGTACAAGCATTGACATGAGTAATCACAGATTCATTTGACTTCCAATAGAAGTTAACTTGGTTGTACTGTTCCTTCAAACTAAATTATTTGAATATCCACATTACCACTGCATGTCAGCATTTGTTAGGAGGTAAACTCTCTTTCTTTACTTCAGACCCTGAGCTTCATTGTGGTAAAAATTCATTTAGGAATAATAACTTTTAGAACACACTAGGAATTGGCATAAATTTTCAGGCAAAATCCAGAGAGGGCTTGAGGGATGTATTAAATTTATAACTTTAATAGGTCTGTTTTTGTAGTCTTTAATCTGGTTAAGTAAAGGTAGTTTGAGGAAAATTGTATTCTTCATTACTGGACATGAACCATTTCAAAAACACCAGCATAATATTAATTTATTTAGGATGATAACCCTGATGATGTAAAGTCTCATCAGTTTCAAAAGATACAAAAACAGCCTTGAATGCAAATACTTTTGCAACTTTTGACCATGTTTTTTTGGAAATAGAGGATATTTCTGATCTAATTGTGAGAGTTCTGGAACACATTGAGATATATAACTGAACAAACTATTTTATCTTTTGCTAGGAATGCTTAATAAGCCGAACTGTCTTGGGGACTTCTCATTGCTTCCTTCCTTCCATAATAATTATAATAATAATGAATTATAAGTCTGTATTTTAAGTAACAATATCCTTTAATAATCATGCAAAACATGTAAAGGATAAACAAAACAGCAACTGTGAAAATAAATGAACAATGTAAGATAAATAAATTTTGAACTGGTTAGTAAAAGGTTCTTTGGGAAATTCAAAATTACCAACCCATTTATTAAGAAATATTGATTTTTTTTTAATATCTTAAAAAGTAATAGGACTTAAGTAGTCTATAATGATTCTTTAGGATTGTGGGATAGAATAAAAAAAATCCAGAACATACTGGGAAAACCAGGATGTGTGGGAATCCAGCCTTAAAATAAAAACACTTTTATTTTATCTTTTCACAGAGTTATTAGGAGCTTAAATAATTATTTTAGATGAGGAAGTGTGTATAATATAATATATATATATAATAATAATTTTATTTAACGAACATTTATATAGTATTTGTTAGTATACAATTTAACTGATAAAATTTCTATGAAGTTTGCAATTGAAAGATGAATGACTGGGGACCATTAAGTAATGAGGAATGTTTTCCCCAAAATATACAATTTTTATTTATAAATCTGATGTTATGATTTTATCTTTTCTTAATTAATTATTCCATTTTATTTTCATCATTCATGGTAACAGTAAAATATAGATTAATTTTGTTTTACTGATACGTTATGTAATAGATTTAATACTAGCGTATGGAAATGTAAACAGCTAAGTAAATATTCACTACTAGGGGCCAGTATTGTTAATTTTAAATTATAAATATGTCTACTGTCAAAAATTTTCCTTTGCGGTTGTCTAGATTGGGGCGCTTCATCAGCTGATTAATTGATACAGTTTGCAATATTTATCATAAGATTTTCATAATCTTTTATCACTAGTAATTTTTTATCACTTATAAAATTGTGTTAAAAAGTACTGTGAACATCTTAGTTAAATAACTGAAATTTGCACTTTTATCACAGTTGTCAGAATGTATTTTAGACTACGGCAAATCTGAGGTGTGATCTTATCACACCTGAAGTAAAAATAAAGTCCTGGTAAATTCTACAATTTTTTTAGTTGTTGACTAAATTTAGTCATAGTTATATATTTTAATGTCTATTTAAGACATTATTATCAACCAATTTTTGCTTATTCTTTAAGTTCATTGTTTGATTATTTTTTTAATTCATATTAATGTTTATAATCATTTCATGATTTGATAAAATTGATGACACAAGTTTTGTCTCTTAAAATTCTTGTTTGTTAAGTTTTTCAGCTATTACGCGTAAGGTTCTCTCAGTTTTTATGATCCACTTTCCCTTATACACTTAAAGAATTATCATCATCAACATCATTATTTTTCTTGTTTTCATTCTTGTGTGATGATGTGGCATAGTATTGTTGTGCCGGTAGCTCCGACACTCAGCTCCGAGGTGCTTCGTCTCAGTAACGATGGCTCGAAGGATTTTCTCCCAACCAAGAGTCAGGACTTGGAGGAAAATCTGGATAACCATGAGTGCTACTTCCATCACTCATCTCCGATGGCGCTGTCGTACCCTGAACTGTGAACAATAAATAATTGAATGAATAAATCATTAAATCAATAATGAATGAAAATTATTCAACTTTTTTTTTAAATGATCCCTCTTTCTATGAATATGTGTTCAATCATATATTCTAACTCACTTAGAGAAATTTACTCAGATTATTTTTATAATTTATAAAAAAAAATTTATATAATAATTTTTGATTATTAGATATTTACTGTATGTAGTTTTAGTTATTCGCATTTGAATAAATGTTGTTATAAAGTGATAGAAGCATGTTGTAGCATATTGTACAAATTAACTATACTTAATTTTTAAAACAAAACTTTTTATCCATTTTATTTTCTGCTTTATTTGCTAATATAGTTAACTTAATTTGTTATTAATATTAGCAATTTTCCTGAAAAAAATGCCAGGTAAATTAATTATATTAATGTTGTATTGGTCTTGGATTATTGTCTACTGGTGTGGTAGTTTATTGTTAAGAGTTGATTGACACTGTAATGTCAATTGTAAATATACCTGACTACTTTGTAAGTAATGAATTGTAAATTATTTTATAATGTTGTGTATCTATTACCAGGATAAAGTTATGTCATGTTAGTTTAAAATGTGCACACATTTGTGTTGGAGATGCTTTGAGTATGTGCAAAGTGTATGATGCCAATATAGTATTATTGGAAAATTGTTTTCCTGCTTTTCATGTAACTTTGTTTATAATTCCCTCACCAGCTGTTTTTTGTCTATGCTACTCCTGTGAATTAAAAAGGTTTATAAATACAGTATACTTCTTATAGGTAGATAATAAGGATTTATAAGAGGAGCCGCAGAAGCCTTTCTGCTATTACTGATATTTATGTTGAGCTAGATAAAAGGAAACATACTGCTGCTGTTTTTCTTGACTTTTCAGTAGCATTTGACATCTTACTATTAGATAAATTGAAATTATATTACTACATTAAGGAAACAGCAGTTCAAAGCTATTTTACTAGCAGAATTAAATATGTAAGTGGAAAAATAATAAAGAGTACTTTTAAGAAATTAATAATAGATGTTTTCTAAAGCACTTTATATTTTTCTGTACCAGAGGAGTTCCCTGAAGAAGTTTAGATCCAATTTTTTCGTTTGTTACATTATTGAAGTATTGTAACAGTTACATACATAATTTGTTAAGCTAATGACAGTCTCATTCCATTCCATTTAACTGAGTCATGGAAAGATGTTCTAGAAACATTAAATAGCTTTTTATCTATTATTTGCAGGAGTTCTGAGTTTCATCCAGATGGTGAAGTGCTGCCCTGATTATAGTAGAAAATTATTCTCAGAAAAAAATTTATAAGACCAAATAAATTCTTGATGGGAGTTAGGAGGGCCCGCCTATATATTACCAGAATGATTTGACTTTTTTACCGTCTCCAATTATATAAGTTTTGAAAAAGAATGATTACAACATTAAAAGTTTTTTATTTTTATAATTTGAAGATAGGAAGTAATTAATTTCTATTTTAATTAAATGAAGATTTGGATTGGCAAGTAATCCCAGTCTACTTTATCTTCACTGAGGTTATGTGGCCTTGTAAAATGATGCTGGCTGAATTTAAAGTTTGAGTGTCATAATTTGTTGTTAAGAAGTGGCAGGGATTAAAATGGTACCTGGTTAAGTATATAACTCAAACTTTCAACATTATAAAGATTTTGCTGTCCCCAAGAAACAAGACACTTTGAAAAGAATGGATTGCGTATCTCAAGTTTTCAATTTTGAATTAAAGGAAGCTAAGCTCCTTGCAGGGCATGCAGGACTGAACCTCTTGGATAATATTGTTTTTTATTTGTTAAGGTAGAACACATTAAAAAAAATTGTTTCAATATTGCAGCATGTAGTTACTTGTTAATTTAGTTTATGCTTGTTAATAACCAGTAGTATATTCACTTCAGAAAAGGCAATATGTAACTACTTCACTTTCCTTTTTGTACTTTTCATGAAATTCTTGTTAATAACCATAGCTTGCCATTTTTGGGTGTGGCATGTTAATTTTTCATATAGCTTGTTATCATTGTGGTTTTTTCAAACAAAATTTATATTAGCTTAAACTTGCAGGAAAAAGTAAGTAAAAGATGTTTATATTAAATACATTTATATAAATTATTGAATTTAATATAAAAATTGTAATGATCTTAGCGGAAAAAATATACATTTTAATAATAACTTAAATAAAAGATGGTTTCATGTTCTCTAGTGTATCTATTCAAAATATATGTTACAAAAAAAAAAAAGTAAAAACAGATTGGTAATAGTGTTAATTTTAAGATTTGTCCGATGAATAGGTAGTCTGTAGGGCAGTATTACAAAGAGAGTAAAGAAAGATTTGATTCTGGGCAAGATAGCAAAAATTTGTCCAGAAGCAATTGCTCTGTGGTAGAATTTCTCTGTTTTCTTTGGATAGGTACCATAAGCCATTCACGTGACTCTGTGTTATCATGATGATATTTAAGAGCCAGTTGGGCAGTTGCTTGTTTATTCGGAACTCAGTTGTATGGAAACACTGCTTGTGCAACTGTTCAGGGGGCTCTTTTTTCTATTTAAGGATTGTACAAAAAACCAAACACGTGACTGAGATATCTACCAAGTAAATCTGCAGTTTTTTCTCCTCCTAAAATTTAATCTCACAAAAAATATGACACAAGATAATCAGAATAAAGGAAAGTAAAATGCTTTACCATATTTACTTCATGAATTTTTTTTTTGTTATGTTAGTAATCTTTTTTCTAGTATTAAGTTAGTATATATTTCTAAAGTGGAAGAACAAACTCTTGAAGCTGTATTTTCTCAGTATAACTGACTGAGGAAGCAGTTGGTACATTTAATTTTGTATCATCCATTTTAGATGATCTGGGTTTTGGTTAATGGAATTTCAGTTAGAGTAGTACTGTAGTTTTAACATTTTGTAACATGGAACTAACATCCTTCATCTTTATCATTATTAAATTTGTTAAAAGGTATTTATTGTAGTATTGTAGTATTGTAGTATTGGATTATGTACTTACCTCCAGCTAACGCTGAATATGTTTCACCACTGTAAGGCATTGGATGGTGTGTCGGCGAGGACAGGTATGGTGGCGTTGAACTACCACCATGGAGATATCTGTTGTGTGGCGGTGAAGTGGTTTCTTGATCTAAACCAAGTGTTCCATAGCTGTCATTACTCTCAAGGTCTGCAATAATATACCAGGAATTATAATAACATTTTTACTTATTTGTACTTAAATATAGGTATCCTTAACTGAGAATAATAGCAAAGTAGAAAAATAACCTCTACTTTGAAAATAAATTTTTTAGGACAGCTTGCCTTTTTAACTTCAGTTAGGGTAATTAACCCATTAAAAGAATATTTAAAATTGATTTTTAATGTTAAACATATCTTCAGGTACAAGTATACTTTTAACTTACCATGTGAATGGCTAAAGTTTGAATCAAGGTCAACCTTGAGCTCATCTTTGGGATCATGTCTTGGAGAGCCACTGCCTTTCATTGATCTAAAATATTGACTCCATCTCGTTCTCCCCGCATCTTTCTTTAATCTCTTCTCTTTTGCTCTTCTATACAGAAATAGAAACAAAATGTAATTTATTATTTTTTGTACAGTGTTTCTTTAAAAATTTTAAAATTTAAACTTAATTATTGGAAAAACAATGCAAACAAAATACTTTCTCTCTAAATATAAGGAAATTAACCTCTAGATAATCTTTCCAGAACTTTTGTTTTTTTTTGTACTTTATGTGTTATCAACTGTTATAATCTAAAGCCACTAAAAATCCCAGCAGCATAGCATCCTGCTATGAAATTGAACTCAGCATAATTTAGGTGATCAAGAAGGGATGATTTGTTAAACAGAGCTTTGGCCATGGGCATTTTATGTTTGCTTCATAACCTATTCTTAGGATGACACCCCTTTAGAAATTCCAATTAAAGTACTATCATTTATAAAGATCCATCAGTTTTTCATGAGGTTTATCTTTTTACACCTTCTTCATTAGTGTTATTTATGGTTCTGCTGTGAATTGTCTTTAATTTTAGATGAAGCAAAGCTCTTTTGCATTATTTTCCATCACATTAAAAAAATTGTTTTTGCAAAGAAAATTTTATTTTTAGATCTTAAAAAAAGTAATTTGTGGAGTGTTTTCTTGTTTTGTTAATTTGAAAATGTTAAACATACATGATAAATTAATGAAAGAAAATTTTTAGTCTAACACTCTGTTATCATTAGCATTTTGTGTAATAAGCTACACACGTATAAGTCAATGTGAAGAGTCTTGAGATTTAGTTATACTTTTAATAACTTCAACATAAAGTAACCTACATAATTTTTCTGGCTCTTGAATAAAACTATAAATTGCATTTCTTACAGTTCCAGAATGGTTAATGGCTCCCTAGAAAAATAAAGGATAAATAGACTTAAGCTATACGTAATACACTAGTTCCCGTAGATCATCTATATTAAACAGTAATACTACAATTCCATTTCACTTTATAAACTTAGTCAGTGCAAATTCTAAAGAAGAACAATCCATTAAGTCTTAACATAATTACATCTTTGGTTTGTGCCAAACTAACATGTTTTCAACTGAGCTTTCATAGTCTTTTTCCTTTTCTATTACAATTATTCGCAATTGAATGACAATTGATTTGATTTTGCACTAGCAGAACTTAAAATATACTCACCATGAATTGATTACAAATTAATTTAGTCAACTACTTTCTATAATTATTCTCTATATAATTATCCAATAACTCTTGGTTATTGATATTTCTTTGTATGGAAACTGGAAGTGTTGTATGGATGTTTAAATAAGATTTTGGGGATAATTATTTATGAACATGTTGTCTTGTAAATTAAATATATTAACTAATTTTATAACTAAAGTAAAAGGTAAAATGGTATATTTGTTGGGAATAGCTCACTGATAATACGAGAGCAATTAGGGCAAGGTTGGTTCATCGACGCACTTATAGACTATGAGTATTTGTTACTTCCTTTTTCGAACGTCAAAGTGGGGAAGAAACGAAGGGCTTCTTGCATAGCCGGAACAGTGCGGACAGTAGCAGCTGAAGGCCGAGAGTAGCCACCGATAGAAGCAACTCCTATACCCTATCCTAATATCAAAAGTCGGCTACATTTCTCTTTCCTAGGCTCCCATTGTGAATTCTAATTTTATAGGATTCTTTTACCGAAACCTTAATCGTGCACAATTCGTATTTTTCTCCCTTTCATAAGTAAATTTATTTTGTTAGTTTACTGCAATTTAATAGTCTGTCCATCTAATATTATTTAGATTTAACAACAATTTCGTGTACGGATAAATAAAACATCATTCATTTAAATTAAATTCGGTATTTTAAAACCTATCTCTAAAGGAATTTCAAATTTCTGTGTAAAAAAACTAATTATCGAGTGAAATCTATCTATTTTTAAATATGAATTAAACTGTTGTATTTTGATTCTCAGATAGATGTATCTTGAGTAATTATTTTGCCAATATTTAAAATAATATTTTTTTCAGTGACAGTAATATTTCCGTTTCGAGAGAGCAAAAACTTTTCGGTATCTTGCCGGTTGGCAAATACTCTTGATCATAATGGCTTATTTGGGCCATAAAACCGTGCAATCTCGTTTTGAAAGGTCTCAATAAAACACTAAGTATGTTATAATGTTATATATGATAATGAACTTGACACTCCTGTTTAAATTTAAAATGTAATAATTTGAGACTTCTTCAGATAATCGAGACGAATTTTTAGCATAAAATATTATATTTAAATCGTTAATTGGAGCCATAATAATATAGAAAAATTTTAATGTAAATTAAAATTAATAATATTATGCTAAAAAGTATTATAAATAAATAGATACTTAATTTTATAACATAATTGTACATTATATAAAATACGTCAGGAAAACGTTCCCTTTTCTGAGGTCAACAAAAGAAAAACTCTACAGTTAGATCAAAAGAAACCAAAAATACCTTCTTTAGAGCGGCGTGGCCAAGTACAAGTTGTAATCCACGTAAATACAGAAAATAATGATATGATATATTAAAGGCGTTACTCCTAAATATTTAAGTTCGTTTTTAAGTACTTGACGAGCTTGCAAAAGGTTTAGCTAATTAATATTATTTTAAATCTTATGAATAGAGTTAATTTTTAATAAATTGGCCTGAAGATCTTTCAAATCGTTGGGCATTTATTAAAAGCAGAAACTGCGACACAAACAGCAGATGAAGATTACGTGAAAATAAGTTATCTGATTAGATATTTGAATTAAACTTGAATTTTTTGCATCAGCTTTAATCTTGCTTAAATATTTAGCCTAATTGTGTACTTTAAAAAAAATATATTTTCCCCTCCACTTAATTTATTTACTATTGTTTTTATAACTGTAAGCTTCAAGTATGTGTTATTATTATTATTATTGTAACAACTTATTATATTATCTTTTAAGTTTATATTTTGCTACGCTGCGTTGATCAAGTTTTTCCCACTATTTACCTTGTTCCTTATAAACAAATGCATATCTATCCTTTTTCTATCTGATCTACATAAATAGGCTAACAACGTGGAACGCATACCTATTTATCAAGTCTACTTTTATGAATAAAATACTTTTTCTTTATTTAAAGACTGAAAAATACGTTTCTTATGGATAAAAAAATTTACTAACGGTGTTTTATTTACGCATAGTGGTAACTTTACTATTCTATTAGTCTGATTCATTAATCTCCTAAAAATAATTCTTTCAATTATTGAAACTAAAAGGTACAAATTAAAAACAGCAGATAATCTTTTTCTCATTTTACGACAGCCTGTTGACGATACTAAATTGTTTATTGGATGTCCCATTGCAATTTCTTTAAAAATTATTAGAATATACTTTTTTTGAAAAGTATCTATAAAAAAGTGATGTTCACATAGAAATGTGTGAAGTTCAAAATTCACGGTCATGTACTCGTAGATGGAGGTAATTGAATAAAAAAGAGATGTGATCTCTTTTAAATTACCTGTTTTGAAACCACACTTGTACGACTCTCATGTCTAGTCCTGTGTCTTGTGATAACTGTTCTCGTACGTGTCTCGCAGGTTTAGGACTGTTGTTATAGGCCATTTTTAGTGTTTCCAGTTGTTTAGCTGTAATTGTCGTTCTCGGCCTTTTGTTAGGCTGGTCTCCATCTAGGCAGCCTCCGTCTAAATAAAACAAGAAAAAAAGATAAATGTTAATCAAACGTAGGAAAATAATAACCATTACACAAATGATTATAGTTTACGAATTAAAGGAAATTAAATAATGAAACGTTGGTTTTCAATTTTTTAGTTAATTTGGGATTTATTAGCAGAAGAATTCTTGGACAGGTTCAGTGGCAGCCGCACCGGATCACATAAATGATGTATCAGTTTGTAGTCTCTAATGCATAACTAGCTGGATTTAATTTGCATCCGCAGAACCTAAAATAGGAAAGAATTTATCGACAAGGGTTTGATAAAGAAAACGGTTTGGTGATGAGAAAGGACGATTTACGTACGGGGTACCGCAGTACGAGAGAAGCAACCCCCGTTCAAAGAATAATTAAAGATCTCCCTTTGTCAGGTGCTGTTACAATTCAATGGAAAAATAGGATTCGAATTTTAATCCAGCATGAAAGCAAAACATTAACCGATCAAACCTTTTCGAACCGGATTAAATATATACTTCAACAAATATTCTTTTCCCTAGAAATTAAACAGCCACTCGTAAACAGGCCCAGGCAGTAAAAAGAAATATCTTTGCCATTCCCAGAGTGTAGCAAAAAAATAATAACTATGAGCCAGATTTTGCGCTGAAAATAAAATTTGAAATCTAAAATTAATAAATAATTATAAATCATTACAGACATTATTATTATGTTACACTTCCTGTGATTCCAAAAAATTCGTTCAAAATTTCAATTTTATTTTGATCTTCATAGCGGAGTGGTAACGTCTTTGGCTTTCAACCGGGGGCTCTGGGTTCGAGTCCCAGTTAGGCAGGCATTTTTTCACACGCTACAATTAAGTAATGTAGAATAAATGCAATATAGATGGGTTACTTTCTGCTGGCCTATCTCTCCTTCAAATCAGTTATAGACATTGAATACATATTCATTGTTCCAAAAGGAAAAGATTGTAGAAAATTAATTGTGTAAAACAAAATTAATCAAATTAAATTAGCAAGATTAGATTAAATTAAATTTAAATCAGTCAAGCATATTAAAAAACAAAATCTTATTTTTATTTACTTATTTAAACTATATCACGAGTATGTATTATTTTTAAACAGAATGTGATAGTAATTCGCACTTCTATGGTTTAAATCTGCTGAAATTTGCGCAAGAAAATGCCTATAACTGAAAACTTATTTTTCCAAAAATGTTAAAGCTGGACGAGAATAACTGAGAAAAATTAGTTACTGCGCAGTTAATATGACATAATTTAGATATCTCTGCGAGTTTCAAATTGGCGTAACTTAGAATGAAATTAAAAAATCATTAAAAAGAGCACTTTTAAATTTATATAAATTTTGAGGATCAACTTCGTTAATGTAATAAGACTGGATAAGGTAAAAAAATATTGATCGGGGAATAAAATTAGATACTGTCGATTTTTCATTGTAACTATGGAGTGAGTTATTAAGCTTCAAACTCATTGGTGAAGATATAACGAAATTAGTATAGTTAAGAGATTTGAGCAGTAACGAGAAAGTGGTTAGCAGTTTTTAAGACGGCGATGGTAGTAGAGGGAGTAGATAATTGCATATACCGTAAAAGTTTTAATACCTTCATCCTCTAATAGGTTCCAATTAAGTGAGCAGATTTGTAAGCCTTTATGAAAGCCCTTATGAAATATTTATTCCAAAAGGATCAATACCGGTTGAAAAAGTGTGGGAATTAATAATGTATATTACACATTAATCAATTAAAGCTGGACAAATTTAATGAAATAAATATGCTATTTATTTTTATGTAAATATAATATACGTTAAGTAAGTATCATTTTGATTATTTACCCTTGCGATCTGATCGGCTCATCACATATCGCATTATTACGACTAATAAAACAATCAGAAACCCGAAAAACAACGTTTCAAGGAAATAATTGAAAATAAAAGTCTATTCTCGTGTTTTGAGCTTTTTTAACACCTCCCAGTAAAATATTTACGGAAGGAAAAACAAAACATAAAAAATAAAAGTAAAACTTTATTTTTATGAAATAATTATGTTGATAGGTTAAATATTAACCTGAAGTACCATTAATTCATCCGTTACAGAAACCTGGGTGTAGATGATTGAAATTTTGCTGGTAAAGGGGATTCCACTAAGAGGCTTAGACAACCGCTAAGAAAATTTTTACTAACTTTAACACGTTAATAGTGAGCTAATCTGGTTGCTCAGTCATCCTACGCCCAGAAAAGTCAACAGTTAATGCATTTTACAAAGATATTATAAAATTGTCTAAATCAAAGCTTTTATCAACTATCGTTGTATATATTTTATAAATATAACCTATACTTGTTACGTATTAAAACTTATGTAGCTAAAAACTATAACAAGCTAATGTAATTAGTTAAAAATTAAAAACACAAATTATACATTTATTGTGTTTGTCTCTAAATATCTAGACTAGGTTATTTGATATGCTCGCATGAAATTATATTAGCTTTAATTTTTATAATCCTTGTAATAGATGAATTTTATGAAAGCTGGTGACGACGTTGCTGAAATTCCCAAGCATCTGCATTTATTTTCATTTCAAAGTGGTTGTATTAAACATCAATATTAATGTGTAATAAGTTAAAATTCAACTTTATCTTAAAGTTGAAAATTTTTTCACCTTACTTATTTCTATTTTTAATTAAAAAAATTAAAATTTTAGAAATATGTTTAAACCAATGAAGAGTTTAAAGATTATCTCATATGCAATCCTGTGCTATCGTACTCTCTTAAAGTACCATATCATCTGACGCCTATAATTTATCATAAGACTATATTATTTATTAACATTGCAGCCGTAAAGACTGGAGCAGGAAGTGTAAACAAAAAATTAAAGTACCCTTTTCAGTTGTAAAATTATTTATTATATTTTCAACTTAGTAGAAAATAATAAAATCTAATTATATATATATTGTAACATAAAATTTGATTTTTTTAATATATAGTACTCCTCAATATTTCCCCAGTTGATCATCCGATTTCTTAAAAATTTTATCAGATTCAGTTGAGTAATAATTAAGCTACCATATCAAATTTAATGTTAGTAGATTTAATCTTTGAAATATCAGGCATATACAGGCATATACACGCACGCGCGTGGATTTTTTTTTAACAAAGATTTTTTGTATTTTTGGACTCAGATTACCTCAAACAGAAATGGAGAAATACAAAAATCCATGGAGGTCATTTTTTAATCAATAATAACAGTATCTCTTTGTTATGTACGATAAAAACCAGAATGAATCAAGCGGTCTCTGAAGTACCCAACGTTTTATAAAAAAAAACATATTATTTTGGTATTAATATTATTAAAAATATTTCTGAATAATAATATGATTATATTGCTAATACCTTTGGTCTTGGCGGCTTCGTAGTCCGGTTTGCAAACAAGCTTTCTATCTTCCATCAGGTAGAACTCGTCTCCGGTATTCAGCTGACGGCTGCACATAACGCAAGCGAAGCACTGCAGATGGTATACGAAATCCTGAGCTCGTCTCACCACTTGCGTCGGGGGTATTCCCTGCTCGCACCCGGCACACTTGGTGCCGAACCTCCTGCGCCACCCGATCATTACACTACAATATATTATACATTACACTAACAACATAAACTAATTACAGGTAGCTGTACACGTGCGTCTATCTCTTATTTTTTAGATCATACCTGAATATGGGTATCTAATTAGGCAAATTTAAAACAAGTCGGGACTTATATTTATAAAGTTTTTTGAAAATATTAGATATAATCGTTCAGCCTGTGCGCACGATCATATAATATTTGAGCAGTCAATTTGATTGGGTAAACGGCAAGATAATTTATGCTATTAACTTTAAAATGATTCTTAAAGTGGTTAAGACCGTATTCGATATTCTACCTCCCCGCCAGTACGTATGTTGCTAAGAGACGATAATATATAAAATAACATAAACGTATGTTTGTCATTTATTCTACTCGTGCAAATATTAACACGTTTGTAATTTTGTTTCTCCACACCTTTTTATATAATTTTCTCTCCTTTTTGTTGGATTCGATCAATTGTTAGATGGTTCAACGTAATTTATTTAATTTATTTTTTCCTTTTTTGTTACTCATAATTACCTTTAATAGTTATTTCATTGAGGGTCGTTTTCTTACGGGCGCTACCCATGTGTAAAATATAATTAATATTATGGTTAATTAATTATCAGTTAATCTATGATCGAGTTAAAAATATGTACCTCACTTAATGTAGTGGAATCCCTTCAATCTTTAAATCTTTAAATATAATAGAATTCGGTTCATATCTTTCCTAACATACAAGAGAATATGACACATCATCATAACTTTATGTATTTAGCAAACTTTAAAATTAGTTCATATCATTACTATATTAATAGGAGCAGGAATTTTTAACAACCTCCGAATTGTTATTGTCACCAATAATTTTCGGAAATATTTATTAATAATATTATTGTGTCTGGTGTTTAACGTAAAATACACTTTAAGTTATCTAATCAAAGCATTTTACGACATAGTAATTAAATATAAGGTTAGGGCCATAATATAAATAGCAACAAATCTTTTAATGACGGTTTCAGTCAACACTAACAACAATCTGACGAACAGGTTTTGTAAGCTGTTCAAAAGGTTACTTGTAGCAAGGACTTCCAGCAGGAAGTTGAGGCAAGAGGAGGTCTGAGCGACATGCAATACGGCTTCAGGCGGCAAGGTCGTTCTACGACGGACGCTGCAAAGCACATTATAGATTTGACAGAACGGGCTGCCAGTGGGACTCGGCGTTTCAGGAGTATTCCGGATGTAATACTCCTGGACGTCCAAAATGCTTTAATGCTATTAGTTGGGCCTCCATTTCAGAGCCCTGGAGAAATGGCGCATTTCTCCGTACCTTCAGCGAATTTTACAAAGATATCTCCAGCGCAGAAAGGTGGTGTACGAACTGGAAGACCAACATCTGTCTTTCGATATATAGTGAGGGGTTCTACGGAACTCGGTTGTTGGGTCAGTTTTGTGGAATTGAGGGTGTAATTGGCCTGACTTAATCCGAAGGAGTCTCAACAATCGCATATGCCGACGATTTAGCTCTCGTAGCAGTTGCCTCGAGTGAAAGAGATGTTATCTCGAAAGCGATTCGTTCAGTAGTCATTGTTGACGAGTGGTTAACTAAACAGGGTTTGAGTTTATCTCCCCGCAAAACTAAAGCGGTAGTCTTGGTTGGAAGGAGGCGGCTAGAGCCTATGCGTTTCGATGTGAAGAGGCACTTCATAATTCCGGACAATGAAGTAAAATACTTGGGTTTCTGGATCGACCGTAGGCGTTCATTTTCTGCACATGTCGGCCAAGTTGCGAAGAAGGCTGAGAAGACCGTCCGGGCTCTGAATAGGTTACTCACAAATGTGGGTGGCCCTAAATCTTCCAGGTGTAAAGTATACGCACATGTAATATAATTCTTTATGGGATTCCTGTGTGGAAAAAAGCCATGAGTTCGAAGAAAAATGTACGTACATTGAAGAGTTTACAGAAGAATATGACCTTGAGAGCGTGCCCCGCATACAGGACTGTCTCGGCTGAGGCAGTCTTTGTTATAGCAGGAACACCACCAGTCGAGTTGCTTGCTAAAATGAGATGCGCAACTTATTCAGGTATGAAGAAAAGCGAGGCGTACGACCTCTTGTTAGAGCGATGGCAGGTTCGATGGAGTAAAGCTTTCACCGGTGCGTGGACTAGACTCTTTATCAATGAGGTTAAGCCATGAGTCCTAAGGGGATTTTGTGAGCTCGGTTACGAGCTCACACAGTTCCTGACGGGCCACTGCTGTTTCCATCAATATCTTCACTAGTTCAAGAGTGGATGATAACGCGTGTCCATATTGCGGAGAGCTGGACGACGTGGAACTCGTTGTGTTCCACTGTTTACGTTGGGAACCCTTGAGGCATAATTACAGAAATCTAGGTCTTCTCACACCAGAGAAGATGCTTTACAACGAAGAAACATGGGATTCCATCTCTCGTATGGTCTCTCGTGTTATTAGGAGTAGGAGTCAGATGCGAGGACAGAATAGCCTGAGAAAGTCCTAAATATTCCAGCTGCTAGGTGAAGAATTAGACCGGAGAGCGAGGGGGATGGACAGCCTCCTGCGGAGCCGTAGTTCGTTCGCGCTTGCATGGATGGGCTACGGTGATGATGCACGAGGACTCTCGTACCCTTGAGCCTGAAGGCACTCCTCGGGGCTTAGAGTGCTTCATTGTGGCTTGGCCACGGTGGGGAGAAGTGGTGAGAGAGGAGTTTTAGTCGGTAGGGTGTAGGTATACATACGCTCTTAACAACATTTAGCGGAACCTGTGCGAATCCGACACTGCCCCATTTATGGGGCGTGCGTAAATGACATTTCTCTGACTCATCAATAACAAAAAAAAAAGCACTACAACAATAACGACCTTTATGATTTTTTGTTTTCAAGCACTAGTAAAATAATAAATGTTAATAAAGAAAAAAAAACAGTTACAAAATCAAGTAAATATACACAAAAATAATTTTAAAAAGAGATCAATTTAAATAAACGCTCGAGTAATCTTTTTTCTTTAATTACCATGTATTAAGTTGGCATAAATTGAACAAAAAAGAAGAAAAACTGGACTGGCAACAACAACCTACTAACCTTAATTTGGCATTTACTTTAAAATATCTAAAATTCTCATATACAATTATTGAAAGTAGTAGTCATTACTTCCTAAAGTGCATTAATTATTTAGAAAGGATACACAACAAAGTTAATAATATTTAAACTGTTTATATCATTTCATTCCAAACTTTACTAACAATTACAAAATCCATAAAGTTTTTTTCAGATTATTTAATAAAAATAAATTTCTTAATATAAATTATGATAGGTAGACTTCCAGTAATTGTCAATTTTTCGTCAACAATTTTAGATATTTTAAATAAATATTAATTAAAACAGCCTTTTCATAGATATTTGTAATTATAAGAAAGTATAAGTATTTTTTTGTACCACTGTTCGAATTCGGTTACTGATTAAATAATATAGCGTCATTGAAAAACTAAAGATTAGTTAAGTAAATTTTTGCATGAAATTTTATAATAAATAAAAAATGTACTCAGAAGCTAGATCAACACATCGCAAGATGTCTGAAAGAAATCTAAAAAAATTGCCCCTCTTCCCCGTCAGTAACACTTTTTTTAATAACTGACTAAACGATTGTGTTAAAAAAATAATAATCGTAGGTTTTATGTGTTATTCTTAATATTAATTTTTTAAAAGAAGCTGATAGATGTGTTTCGATTTACGTCTATTATTATGAGGAGATATTACGTCTATTTGATTATATATTTTTCCATTTCAAAAAATATATATGAAAATATAAGAAACCAAGTAACCAATCTCAGGATTTGATAGATTGATTTAACAAAAATAACTCCAAAGTTCAAATCAATCCAATTAACGAATTTGGAAGATCCAGTTAAAACGTGGGTAGCACCCAATAAATGGGAAAGAACACAAGTCACTGGCGTTTCTTATAATTTACTATCCTTTTCTGCAGTTCGTTTTGTAATTCCGTTTATAAAAGAATGTATTAGGCAGACGACATGTCCTAAATATGAAAACATATCAGGAGAATGAGTTCTTCCTACTTTTAATCCCTTATGAGTAGGGTAAAATTAATCAATAGGTTTTTTTTTATTTAATTGCCTTAGGAACGAGATTTCATTGGTTTACTGGATGTTTAAACATTTTAAAGAAACAAATAATCATAATAGAAGTGAAATTACACCCGTATTAATAAAAACAGGCTACATTTGCATAACAATTTTATGCAAATACTTAGAGGGTCTATTCGTGAAGATTCTGTGAAAACCGGATATGCCTAATTTTGATCGATCACCATACTCTCGCTTCTATATAGCTATATCTTCACTATAGCTGCTGTATAGACGGGAAAGTAAAAGTATTAATGGCATTTGACATACATTTCAATTCAGTTTACTAAGCAAAGTTGTGACAGTATTTGATACATTTCAAAATTATATTTTTTAAATACAGAGCGTTCGAAAAATCGCTATAAGTATGCTTTAGAATTATGTGGTGCATTCTGTTCTTTCGGCGTTAGGTTGGTTGCCCTGTGGGATCGTTGGGCGTTGCTCAGTAATAAACTAAGAGTTGTTGAGTTGTGATTGAACGTGCTTCGTTTCGTTTCGTTTATCGGAATCAACAGTTGCGAGTAATGGTTCTTTCGGTTGAGGAACGCATTTTTCTCGTTGAACACTTTTTTCGTGAAGGTGACAGTATATTGATTTAGTGAAGCACCAAGTTTTCTGAAAAGTTTCCAAATACTCCTGTTTCTCACCGCAATGCATTTCGAATTCTTATAGAAAAATTTCGGGCAACAGGCTCTGTTGAAGACGATGATCGAAGTGAAAGACCACTTAACTAAACGAACAGAAACCGCTCGATATTTCGGCTACGACCGGAAAGTCCATCAAAGTCAATGTGTAAGTTAGCACAGCAGCAAGCTATCGGTCTTGCCGGCCTCCGTGGCGCGAGTGGTAGCGTCTTGACCTTTCATCCGGAGATCCTGGGTTCGAATCCCGGTCAGGCATGACATCTTCACACGCTATAAAAATTCTCATTCATCTCATCCTCTGAAGCAACTAACGGTGGACCCAGAGGTGGGCTTTCTAACGCACATAAAGCTGTAAGAAAATAACTGAAACTTTACCCTAACAAAGTAATAGTTGTTCAAGAACTCAAATCTACAGATCATGTCAAAAGACTAAATTATTTTCAACGGTTTAAACGTTTTATCGATTAAAATTCCATAGGTATCCTCGACATTAGGTTTTTTTACAGATGAAACGCGGTTTCGTCTTGGAGGGTATATTAATTCACAAAATACACGACTGTGGTCGACAACTAACCCTCATGAATTACACGAACAATATTTACGCAAAGCGGAAATTGGAGTCTGGGTCAGTATAAGTAGAATGCGTAGTGTAATTTAAGAATTAGATTTAAATTAACTAAAATAAAATAATATTAAATAAAATTAAAAAAATCTCTGTTAATAATATTGGGCTTCCCGAGGGGACTACGCGTGAGGCTGGAGTGGTGATGTGATGCGAAGAACTCGTGTGGGACTAGACCGATCATCACCATCAACCGATAACAAATGGGATGTCCCTGAGGCGCTGTTTTGGGAAGTGCAATGGGGTGCTCTTATAATATCTCTGCAAACGATTGCCCGATTTTCAAAATTCAAACGGGGTGTTTGCTAGTGTAATACAAAATCAGGATGGAACCAAACCGAACAAAAATTGACTGATATACTCAGAAATGGACTTATTACAGGACTGCCCAAAAAGGAGTGTAATGTATTTAGGGTATATGTATGTGTATTTGTTCCACCGTAGCAACTCAATGGCTGAAACGATTTAGATGTATGACCCCGCGTTGGAATTGTATGTCACTGGGAGTGTCATAAGCTATATAAATATGTATATGTTTAGAATTAAAAAATTACAAAAAAAAAGTTATACTATATACAAAATTGTCATCCGCTCGTCTTTATCCTTTATTAGAAATTATCCTATATTAAAGAGTAATGCTTGTCAACAATGATTTTTTTCCAGTCGTTTTTTTTTAATATTTAACTCTTGTTACTGTAATTAAAATGCTGCATAGTAATTAATACTCCAGCTATGTACGGGCATATTGAAGGGCATTTTTATTTTAACATTTGTTATAAGTAAAGGATTTTGCAAAAATATTGAAAAATAAAAATTCATCAAAATAATAAATCGTGTTTTTATTTACGTGTTAACTAAATACGTTTCGTTATTTATTGGAATACAATAAAATATTCCAATAAATAACTTAACGCTAATTTTTGTATCCCGAGGAATCTGTTTACGTTTATGGCCGAAATCTAACAAAACTGAGTTTTTTCTATTCTATAAACATCATGAAATAATAAATTTAAATTGAATCAAACTTAAACTTTAAACTTTAATCAAACTTTTCTTTATCTTCACAAAAAGGATATAAAATGGAAAAGTTATCGCCAGTAACTCGAAATTCAATAGATACATTTAAAATCACGTGACGAATGATCTTTTAAATTTGAAAAAAGTCGTGAATTCGTGAATTATAAACAGCCTTATGAAGGCCTTCAGAATCAAGGATCTAAAATAGGCTCTTTTTTAAAATTAAATTAAACGAAACCTCTTAAACAAATTGTCTCAAAAATCTTTAAAAGAAATCAGAAAGACGTATATGAGAACATGCTAAATTTTTACATACACTTTATAAAAATGTGACAATTCATTTCCAAAATCGTTTATTCTCAATCAGACCGAACTTAACATTTAATTGGTAAGTAGTCATAACAGAGGAACAAATACAAAGTGTTTTTGGCACAATTATGCACTTCTCTTTGCTGGATAATAATATTTACCGGCACTGCTACCGTATCTTGAGGGAAATTGGTATTTTCTTACTTCTCACACAGAATGCAATTTTTGATAAAAAATAAGAGAACATAAATTACAATTATAATTATTATTTTGTTAAATTCTAAAAGGCGATTATTTCTTCTGCTAGCAGAAAGTTGAAAATTTTATAAAATTTCAAACGAATCTTTCTCTTTGTGCTAATGTCTATTTTTATTTTTTATACATATGCTAAGGTTGTATTCTATCAAATTTTTTTACGTTTTCACATTTTAACAATTCTTTACTTTGTTCCGATAATCAAAATTTTAAAAAGTGAATGTTGTAGAGTAACAAATATCCTTGTAAATTCTACAAAATATGGATCAGGATTACATACTTACTTAAAAATAGGTAAACGTTTTAATGTACAGATAAAAATTTCAACTTAATGAATCTAGATTACTTTTTTTAATTGAATTATTATAACGAGGAAATTATTTTCTTCTTTCAAATAAAAATACATCGTATACAAGATTACTCGACTTTTAATTTTCAAATAAATATTTAAAATTGAATGTTAGAGATAAAATTAGAAGAAACACTGAAAATGCTGTACTCATTGTCGGAGAGAAATTAATATTTAAAATAAAGAAGAAAACAAAAGCTATTAAATGTTGACAGATATTATTTATTAGAAGAATATAGTTCATCAGAAGTGGAAGCAGTTTATTATTTTATTACTAAGGGGAATTAGATTATTTTTAAAAAATTCTTAAAAGTATTTTTTTTTGGAGTACAGCGCTTTATAGTAGTGAAATGTGTACAACAGAAAAACCAGACAGAAAAAAGAGAATTGTCTTTTGAATTGTGATATTACAAGTGGATATTTTATTAAGATGGGTGGATTAATTGAAATGATTAGGTTTTAAAACAGAAAGATGAAAGTTTGTGATAAATTCCAGTAAAAAGTAAAAATGTTGGGCCAATAACTAAGGAATCTGAGAGTACTTGATTTAAAACCGGAAGGAAATGTATAATTAACATTAGAAAATAGGAAACAGATAATAATCGAGGATTTAATTTTTAAATAATAAAAACCGAAAAACGAAAGAATTAGAGAACTGCATCAAACAAATGAAATTAGGTGACTGACTGATGCAAAATTAAACGTCAATAATTTTTTATCGGAAAAGCCTTTATTACCAACGATATATTTTAACCTCTTCAGTTATTATGTTTAGTATTTTTGAATGTTTAAAAAAATAATACTTTGATTTTTTATATAAACATTGTACTAATTTCACTAGTTTATTGTTAATTGATTTTCTCTGATGCCTAGGCCTACTACTCACTTGAAAAAGTCTTCCTTGCAAAACACCATTCCGTTTCGAGCAAAACACTTGTCGGTCAGCTGCCCGCCACACTCGCTACATTTGAGGCATCTGGCGTGCCACGTCCTTTCCAGTACTTTCAGTATGAACCTGTCTAGTATCAACTCGTGACAACCTCCGCACTTGGGAATGCTAGCTGTAAACAGAATTTCAATTTCATTAACATCACATGTGTTATTATAATACTAATGTAAGTTGTACAACTGGGCATTATAACATATCTTTACGAAATTCTCAGCTACGGGTAAGCTGTGGATTGTCCTAATAATAAAAATATTTAATGAATATAAATTTATACTGTTACTCGACTGCAATAGGTAACAGCATAGCCAGTCTTGCAGCTCAGTTGCTTCTGAGAATTGAAAATTTATTCACATGTATTTCTCGATCTTTCTAATTAAAAAAAAAAAAACATTCAAGAATGGGTCCGCTTGAATCTTGTGAGGGTAGATTTAGAAGACGGACTCTATTCCTGTTCAGGGTTTACTCTTAAATGGATATGTGTGTCATTGAACCATACATAACGTAGTCTTTAAAATAAACGTAAACAATTTACCGCGTTTGACAATCCAGTATGTATATTGTGACGACTCAAATTTGTTTAGGCTGATAAACCGTCCTTTTTTATTTTTATTGAGGTTTATTATTATTAGTAGCTGCACGGCGTGCGTAAGGCACGCCTCTGCAGCTAGAGTCTCCGGCAGGTTGCCCCGGCGGGCGGCGTCTCGGAATGGGACTATTAGATGTCCAAAATTGATTACCTCTTGTATAAAAATATTTTTTTTTTTATTAATGAAAATTAAATGATGAAAGTTAAATTATAAATTTAACTCTATAAATTGATACCAACGAATCGGGAGTCATCGGTACAGTCCGGTGCCTACTTTTAGGTTATATTTAATTATTTTATGAAGAAAAACAATAAACAAAAATATATGTAAAAAAAAAATTGTTATAACACCACTCTTAAATTAAACGCACTTTAATAATTTTAGAACGGTATCTCAGAATGGATTTGACAACAAGCTTTGATGGTGATATGTTAAGATTATGTGAAAGTCGTAGCACAGCTTCAAATTAAGAATTTGATTTTTTGGCAATCCTTTTTTATGCGTGATGAGTGGCCTAAAGACTGGGGTGCTGCAGCACCATCAAAGCTTGTTATCAGATCCATTCTGAGATTCCGTCCTAAAAAATTTTTTTTGCATTTTAGTGCGTTTAATTTAACAGTGTGGTCTTTTAACATTTTTTTACGTATTCTTTATTTTCCACTTTTTAGTGCATTTAATATAAGAGTGGTTTTTAAATTTTTTTTTAATATATATTCTATTTTCTACGTTTTAGTCTTCATAAGTTTATACTTTACAGCTGCGCTTGCGCACAGGTTTGAGTGTATTTAGCGAAAGATCGGATCGATATGTTTTACGGTGGATGAGTGCAATCAAAACATAGGGCTAAACGATTTAATTTCCGAATAACAAAGATCCGGTCGATCAAGAGTGTACTCGATTTGTTAAACAATTAGCGCTCGACCTGCTGATACAGACGCCTTTTGAATCGGACGCACACACAGACACACATAAAATACTGTTTAATAGGGTAGGATTTTCTAACGAGAATGTACTGTATTTTTTTTGTATTACTTTATAAGAGGTGAAGCTATTTAATTTGTTATAAGCTGATTTATTTCAGCGTTGTCTATATTTCAAAATGGAGTAATGATAGTAAGTTTCCTGAATATTTTCTAAACATCTGATTAGATTTAGTCCCAGTTATTTTTTCACATATTTGATTATCAATTTGCGATCTAAAAATGTTTTCTTGTTTTAAAATATAAGTGAAGTTGTAATTGTGTAAGAGATTCTAAATTTTTTTAACCAGAAAGTAAAGGGATAGTTGGTGGTTCATTATTTAATACTTAAAATGTATAAATTATCATGTAGTAATCATTTTTTTGTTGTTGAAAAAACACACACACACACACACACACACACACACACACACACACACACACTGAATATTTAATATAGAGATCTTTAAAACTTATAGTTACCTACATTTGCTATAGATTAGCAAATCTGTATTCATTTATTGATAAAAGAAAAAAGAGTACAAATTTTCAACTGTTTAGTTGCTTGTTTTATGTTTACGTTTTGAAACGTTTCGACTATCGAGCTGCGGGCAACAAAAAAAGAAAAAATCATAGGGAAAGTTTCTTAGAAAAAAAATTATTGTTAAAAAAAGAAATAATATGTACGATAAATTGTCGATGTATAATCAACTGAGAAAAATAAAACATTTAGCTTCGCTAGGTGGACTCATACCGACCGATATGCGGTAAATCCCTTACGTTTTTGCATCTATGAAGGTTTTTTGTCCAGCGACATATAAAACCAAACTGTGCTTAGCGATCACTTCGCTCTTTGAAAGCAAAAACTAGAACTTTGTTGTAAATGAGTTTCCACTTAGAGATAGCCGCAATACCTAGATTTAACTTTAAAACCACAAAATTAATTATTTAATGCTAATTGTACAACCTCTTTGAATAACTGTTTTAAAATAAATTTAATCTACAGTAATAAAATTAAAAAAAGACTTTCAATAAAACAACAGTTTTGGGTTTTTATTTTCTATTTCGCTAAACAAAAAATTGACCTACGGTAAACTTTTTTCTTATTGAGTTAATACATTTTTATCTACCACGAATCATTGTAAATGATTCAGGTTTGATCCTGAGATCTGACCTCATGAACCTAGTAGAAGATTTTCTTACTTTTACTTGACTTAAAGCAATCGTGATACTGGTGATCATTTGAGTTATATCTATAGCGTTGCATGGGATTAGTCTTTCAGATGCTGGATAGTAAGCCAACTTCATAACATGAAGAGTTACTGTAAAAAAATTCTGTTTTTTATATGTAAAAAATTTAGAGTTATTGGAATTAATTTGTTTAATCTAAAATGTTTCTTAAAACATAGACCTGAATGTCTAACATACTACTTGACTCCATAAGTTGCCCAGTTATCTCTGAAAATATATTTTATGAACGAGTAGTAAAACAATTGCTTCTGTAAGTTGTTTAGTAGGTAGTAGATCTAAAAAATTTTCATCCTCTGAAGAATTATCTAAACGGTAGTTACCGGAGGCTAAACAGGAAAAAGAAAGAAAGAAAGAAAGAAGTAGATCTAAAAAAAAACCGTGAAAAATAAACAAAATTGACTTCACAAACTTTTAAAAGGAAGAAGAAATTCTTCGAAGTGCGGGCAAAATTAAAAACAATTACCAATAATATTCTACAAAGATCGATGTCGACTTCATAGTTGAAATTTCAAGAACAATTTATTTAGCCCATTTCTTGTAGTCGACTTTATTTTATGTAAAAACTACATCGTATTTAAATTGTTTATTCGTATTTACCTATAAATGTAGAGTTATAAAAAGAACCGCCTGTGTGAAAAGGGTGTTCGCAAAAAACAAAAAAGTGTGAACCTGCATAATTATGAACATTAGAAAAGAAAAAAAACAAATACGTAAAATTAATTTTTTATATTAAATTGTTTGGTTTTTAATTCTTTATATTAAATTATTTATTTTTAGAAAAATAACAAATGACTATTTAAAATTGTATGTAAAAACATTTTTCCTATTAATCTCTTACTTTTATAATTTAAAGTGTTATTTGTACTTTTAAATATCATGAACTATTTTATACATTGTACCTTTAAGTAGTATATTCTTGTATATAAACAACCATACTTGTTTAAAAACTCAGAAACCGCTGAGCCGATTTGAATGATTCTTTTACTATTGTTTTTACAAAACTTTGAAGTTGGTTTTAGGTATAAATTTATCCTAATTATTTTATTACTACGTAAGTAGTCAAGCTTAAATAGAGAGAATGGTTTTGCAGCGTCATTTTTCTTGTAGCAATATTTTCAAGAGGTAGCTGCGCGGTTCTCAAAAGTGAAATTTATCAAAACTTCGAAGAACTATTTGGATATTTCATTTATAAAAATTGTGTGAACTGTTTTAAAAATTTTAGCCATTTAATAGAACATTTTATGGTACCACATTTTCTTAGGTAGGCAAGTGACATAACCTTTTTTTGCTGTCTATCTATTTACTGTAAATACAATTAATGTTTTGTTTACAAGATGTGTTTTATTTTATTTTCTTTTTGTTTTATATTGAAATTGAACTATAACGAATTTTGTTTCAATGGCCTTATTTATTTTAATTTGTATCTGGTATTATACAAGAAGGACATAACCTTTTTTAATTAAATTTCCAGAATTAACTTTCATTCGATTTAATCGCAAATTTTACAATTGAAATCTTAATGTCTGCTATTTTCACACTTGAAATAAGTAACAATGACTAATCTGTCTCGATTATAACAGTTTTCTAACATCTATTCGCCCAGGATACATTTAAAAAAAGGAAGTAGTAATACAAAAAAGTAAATCAATTTTTCTTCTAACAACAATTGTTCAGTAAACAGGCACATAATGCATTTTAGTAAAAATAAAAAAAAATTAAATTCTAAATAAGTTTTCTTTATATTTCGATTGGGTAAAGGGGTTACCCTACAATTTTTAAACGATTTACTAAACTGAGGATGTATACTACTAAAGAAATGAAAATTTACAAATGTAAATTTATAAAATTTACGTGAATTAGATCGAAACGATTTGTTTGTGCCATAAATATAGAAAAATAAATCAGTATTTGTTAAAAATACTGACTTTTTTCTTGTAGCCTCTTTCAGGCTAGAATATTCCTCAAATTAAAGTCTTATGATTTCCTCTAGCCACTCATTGTAAAAAAAAATTACTTTTCCGATAAATCGTTAACGTAATTAAGTTAAAATCGATTGTAACGTGTCTTTGTTATTATTTACCTTTTGCATTTTTTTAAAAATAAGACATTTTCATGATGGAGGTTACTTTAACTTTTATCAAGAGAGTAAACTATATTTTCCGCGCGCTCTTGTATATATATAAACATATTACGGAAAATTAAGCTATCCTAGTACATGTTTGAACTTTTAGGAATTAAACTAAACCGTTTTGCGAATTTCTTTTGTCCTTTTACTATTCTGCTTAAAATTATAAGTAAGTTTGTAAATTTTTGTAAGTACTCAAGAGGATAAATAATAACTTTAATTTTTATTATTGAATCCCTTTTATCACTGGACAAGAGGGATCTTTAGTTCTATTCAAATTGTATTAAAGTGCGGAAATAATGGTGCCAGTTTTCTTTTGATGTGTGCGAGATTTTTTTTAATGTAAGATGTAGTCCAAATTATAATCTCTGGTTAAGTATTGATAGGCCCAATTTTTAAAAATGTTTGTAATTTTTTTAAATAGGTTCAGCCATTATTAAATAATGTACGAACAAACATCTTGATATTAATGGTGAGAATTGTCTAATTTATCTTCGTTTTGTAGCAAGCGTGATTATTATTGTAAAGATAATCATATAACAAGATTGTTTTAAGCAATTTGTACATAAAATTTCAGTTTTATAAATCTGTAATTAGATGGATAACTTATTCTGAGTCCCTTTTAAAATTATACAATGAAAAAATACTCATGAGTTTTTCAATGTTAATTTTTAAGTACACTTAAATAAATTCCTTAATTACAGGCTATATTTATGAAATAATAAATTAATCAACTTACACCAAAGTTGTACTGGAAATCTTCTAAGTTCAAAATCGGGTGGAGCCGAACTTTGAGTTACGATCATACTGAAGATAAAGGAGAGATAAGATTTCGTTTAAGTAAGGCGACAACATTTCACCGTATTTTTTCACACATACCATTTAAGTAAGAATTTTTATGAAGTATAACACTCGCACCTTGCAATTATAGAACTCTTCTTTTCTGATCCACAAAAATTTCAATTTATCGACACAAAAATTATATAATTATGAATTATGACAATCCTATCATCATTTTATTAATTTTCTTACTAATAATTAGACCACTCTAGTAATTAAATTATTGCATACAATTAAAATGTTATTATGACATGATATTGCCCGAATTTTAGTACAAGTGAAAAAAACTAATTTAATGCTTTACATTATTTTAAGTGTCCCAAAAAAAATATCACATTCATAGGATTTGCTTAATATTAACTAATTTTTACTTTATTTTATTGAATATTTATTATCTTATCTTTAATCATATATTTAGAAAATCTAAAGAAAAATATTATTTAATTATTTTTATAGGTACAACTAAATTTATGACTTTACTGTTTTATATTTATTTTGAAAAAATCTTTAAAAAACATCTATCAAGTAACTTAGACTAGTTTTTCTTTTTAAATCAGTTTCAATTGTGCGTCAGCTGATGGTCATTGAAGAATTCATTTTTTCACTACTTTATTTTTATAACTTAAAAATTGTTTCTTTTTTATTAGTAGGTATTATTGTTTTAACTTCCTAGTAAAGAAAGGAAACAAACACCATATGTTGTAATAAATTGTTGAAATATCCGTTATGTTGAGTTCTAGTAGTATTTTTACCCGGTGGTTATAAACGATGACGACGCGTGTAGCGTTGATTTCCGTCCGATTTCGGGTACCGTACGCGCAGAATCCGTCTACACTATTTCACCACCGCTGCGCATAAACTGGATGGATTTGAACTGTGTACCGTCGGCCGCTGGTCTATCCCTTTCCATCCAAGAGAATCGATCGACAGTACCCCTCTATTTAGTTTCGTACGATTTTAAACCTTATAACCATCTTATTTTGTAACGACCAACGCTATTGGTCGATTTAATCTCCACCTTTCTCCCCACCTATTTTCTTTAGGATTTATTCCACCTCCCTATATAATCAACCGTAGAATACAATGCGACCTGGTGACGGGTCTTAGAGTCACGACCCTAAACAGACACGGTAAAAATTACAACTTATCAAACGGAATAAAAAAAAAAAAACAACCAGAAGATAATAATTATGCCGGTTTTTTTAACCCCAGCGAATTTTGAAACACAAAGAGTGGATTATATATATATATATATATATATAAATTCATTCGAAATTAATGCTTGTTCTTTTTATAACTTATTTAAATTATTATTCTAATTTAAATTATAAGTCAATATTTAATAAATAGTTAACTAATCCTATAATTTAATAATAATCTATGGATAAAAATTGCATTACACTTTTCTTTTTTTTTTTTTTTTTATTAAAATTATTAGCTGTAGCTAATGAAAACAAAAGAGCTAGGTATTTGAAAACATTTTAATTAATAAATACCTTATTGAGATCAACATAATTAAACATTACATAGATCATGCTAGGGCTGGTAGGTTTGCCGGCCTCCGTGGCACGAGTGGAAGTGTCTCGGCCTTTCATCCGGAGGTCCCGGGTTCGAATCCCGATCAGGTACGGCATTTTCACATGCTACTTGTAATTCATCTCATCCTCTAAAGCAATACCTAAAATAGGTCCCGGATGTTAAAAACAAAAAAAAGGGATGGTAAGTGAGCTATTCTATAAATAATAAAAAGGATCTCTGTCGGCTTCCGTGACACTAGTGGTAGCGTCCCGGCCTTCCCATCCGGAGGTCCCGGGTTCGAATCCCGGTCAGGCATGGCATTTTCACATACGCTACAAATCATTCATCTCATCCTCTGAAGCAGTATCTAACGGCGGATCTGCAGATTAAAAAATAAATAAATAAAATCTGGTCCAGTATTTCCCTGGAAGGGAAAGATCAAAGAAAATGAGGAATCTCAGAACATAAAAATAATAATATAGAATCAAATAACAATCTAGAAGGAATTTAAAAAAAAATTTATTATTGTCAAATAAATTCTACTGGCCTTTTTGTTCCTGTAGTAATTTTTTTTACGAAATTCCTTAATTTTTAATTATAAGTAGCGTAAATATACTTACATTCGGATTCGTACGTATATCATTTAAAATGCGCAATATAGTTAGACAGATTAAAATTTATAGGCTTAAATCGATTCTGATAAATTTTTTATTTTCTCCCTACACCTAGTTCCCATATTTTGAGATATGATTTTTTTGGCAATATTTATAAAATACTAAGGACAGCAAGAAAAAAGGTTTTCCTATATTTAGCTTGTCACTTCCTTCGATGTAAAACTGTATAAGACTTTAACTAGCCTACCAAATCTTCTTTCTTATGTAACAATTATTAGTTGATCTCATCTTTTTATAAACACATTAAATTATATTTTTTTAAATATCCCTTTTCATACGAATCTGTCATCTTTATTTTGTCTTCTGTTATGTCGCTGTTGACAGTAGCAGTTTTCATCTGGCATATTCCTGTACGTAGACTTTCTACTTGAAATACTCTTCATTATTCTCTCCAACAGGATGAATAAAATGAGACAGAAAATTATTATTAATCAAAAAATATCTTAAAATAGGATAGTTAAATTGAAAAAAAAAAAAAATAATTGCATGTATTATTTATGGAGACTCATCTTTGATATAGTAGGATTTAGAATGTGAAAAAAATTTAATATCTGTAAAGTGTAATGTTTCGGATTAAAAATCAATATTTTTACTCCAGTTGCGATTTTTGAGTATTATTAATATGTGATCAAAATACGGAAGCCCTTGAATTTATAAACAGGACTTTTTTTATCTAATGTGCACAAAAACAACTAATTTTTCCCATTTTTTAAAAGTAGACTAATTCCAAAAGATGATCGGTCGTTAATATTGTGTTATCCGTAATTTTTTTTTCACTAAAATCATTCTTTGTTGAAACGCTAATTCATGGAATAAAGACATAAACTCTAAAATGTTTAACCTGGAGTATAATTTAGTATTTGACTTCCACAATTCTAATTGAGTATTATCAATTTTGATATGTAGTTTTATGTATATTCGCTGATGTTGAACATCCCATTACATTGATTTTTTCGTTTTTATTCAATTCCGAAATTCCTGGAAGTCGGTTTTCTGAAGCATTACAGTTCCGGTAGATCGGTAACAGGCTACTTAGAACTTTCGATGCTTTTGAAACGATGGGTGTGCTGTAAGTAACAAACAATCCTACATCTTTGAAAAAAATTTTTATTGTTAAAATAAATTGGGTCAGATTTATTGTGCGACTGTTAAATTTTTTATTTTGCTTTTGAAATAAATTACCATTTTTAATTTAAACTATAATATAACACTTTTTAAGTACTTTCTTTCTTTTTGTTGTAGTGATCTGATTTAAATTTATTTTAAATTATATTTTCGAACTAAATTTGCGAATTGTTTATTAAAAATTGTCTTCATATTTGTTTTGATAAATTAGTTTAAATTTCTGCTAACTGTAATGTATGATTTTTTTATTTGTGGAACATCCAATTTTTAAGAAGCTTGATAAAAGAAGTCATTATGGTATTTATTTAAACTTCCTGTAAAATAACAAAAAATCGTTTTCTTTTTAAGACAATCCGAGCAAAACCATTTGTACGCCCAAAATGTAAATAAAAACGCCCATAAATGTATATTCTGGTTAATTGTAATTTTAGATCTAAGCATGAACGGATCTGTATGGCAACTTTACACTCGGCGTAAGTAAGCCGCTCAGATGGTTAAAATTATTTCTATAAATCTGATGACATCACAAGTATAATTTCTTCTCGTGGTATGTTTATTCATATTTTCCAATAATGTTCTATCAAATAATCGAAGATGTGTTTATTTAGAAGAGTGTTAGGAATAGCTTGGAAAGAGAGAATCAAGAATGAAAAGGTTATCGTAGAATGCAATAAAAAAAGAATTAATAATGATAACAAAACGCATGCAAATTACAATATTTTTATCATGTGATGAGACGATTAACTATGTTATTTAAAGCCCTAATTAATTTCAAGAATGATAGCGTCTCGGCTCTTCATCAGGAAGTCCCGGGTTCGAATCCGATCAGGCACATCATTTTTCATACGCCACAAAATTCCATTTCCATACCCCACGCTCAAGCTTCAAGTTTATGTGGCAATATCATCAAAACCAAAAAAAATAAAAAATAAAAAAACATCTATTTTTATTGCAACATAAACAAAACTAGTACTGCGCTGTCCTCTGGATATCTTACTTGCAATGTTTTTCGGGGTGTACAAATCTTGCACTGGAACAAATGCTTAATAACCGTCCTTGAAATACTGAAAAGAGACTACACTTGTAATTTAGAATTTATATACTACACTTGTAATGACGGTCGATATTCATATACGTTTTTGTGGGAATTCTTCTTTCCTTCACTCTTCTTTTTCTATTCTGTTGTTATTCTAAATTATGGAACTATGCGATTACCATACTTTAGTGAATAAAGAGCCCTATCTTTACTGGATTCCCGGATAGCATTTTTTAATAGTTATCATGTTGAGAAACCCTTTAAAAATATTTAAACGATTATAACATTGTTATTAAATATAGTTAAACAGTAATTTCTTACACTATATTTTGAAGAAGTAATGGTACATTGAAGTTATAATGTCGAAAAAAACAGCTAAAACAGATAACTAGTTTTATTGTGCATAATTTTCCGTAATTATTCTTACAAGTTTCCAGATAATAGGATAAAAAATAAGTTTTGGTTGATAAAAATAATTCTGAAAAGAACAAGTTTAATTTTCAGTAAAACTCATTTTTTCTATTTAGTGGTTCTTAATATATAACTATATAAAAATTGTTGTGTATACCATATAATGTTATCAGATATGTAAGCGTGAATACATTTTTATATTAATTTATACTCAGGACCTCCTTGATATATTAATTCTTTTATTATTTATTTTCAGGACTAGGATTGCAAATTCAGTTAGAACTCAGAGCTTTATTTAAACAAAATGTTACAAAAACATTAGTGTATAAAATTCTAAATTTTGATCTGTATAGTTTTTAATTAACTGTGTTATTTGAAGCAATGTTGATTATTTATGATGTTAGATTAAAATACTAACCATGAAATATTTTCATATAAAAATTTTTTATACTAAAAAAAAACGTTTTTACAGTACGTAATAGTGACTACTCTTTATGCGTAAATTTTTTTTAGCTATTTTAAAAATACAAAAATAAGGAAAGGTTTAACCGGAAGGAAATTTGAATCTATAACATACAGATTACTTAATCTTAAGTAGTTAGTTTCGCCCACCCGAAATGGATTAACATTTTTCGAGGTCAATGGATAAAAATCCATTAATAAGCCTCAAGATTATAGATACAGATAGATATAAAAGATAAAATATATTTTTTTTACTTGCTTGTATGAAGTAAAGGAAGTATTATGATCGCGAAAAATTTCGGTTTTCAGATTTCAACGGAAATATCCATTTTGACCATCCCTGAATCCATTTTGAATAGCTTCGGCGTGACGTCTGTACGTACGTATGTCTCGCATAACTCAAAAACGATTTGAATAGAATGTTGAAATTTTGGATTTAGGACTGTTGTAACATATAGTTGTGCACCTCCGCTTTTAATTTAAAATCAACTGAACCAAAAGTGTCCAAAAAAGCCCAAAATCCAAAAAATATGGAATTTGGGACTTTTTCTTAATTGCAGTAATATGCCCTCCTTTTGAACGATGTATCATAAATGGTATTTATGTTCATTCGTTCCAGAGTTAGAGCCAAATAAAAGTTTAATTAATGAAATATTTGGATCTTACAAGTGGAAAGCACAGCTATTCAAATCCAACTTCATCTTTTTTTAAAATTTTTTAATCTAAATAATACTGAGTTATTAATAATTATTAACTTCTGATTATAAAAAAAATTTACAATAAATAATAACAATAAGAAAGAAAATATGAAAAATATCAGAAGTTATTAATGAAATAAAATTTTACGTACTTTTTATTTAAAAAAATATGTATATGTAATTTAATAGGTGTACTGGGAGTCATTTGGTGTTCACATCAGATTTTTTTAATTACATGAATTAAATTTTATTTATCTGAAGTTATATTTGTCACATTTGAATACGGTTTCGATTTGTTTATATGTTGCATGCTTTTTTATGTTGTATTGTTTTGTTTGAATAATTCGGTAAAGTTAAGTAATATAAAAGAAATATTTATTTGTACCCTAATTTGAAATGAACAAGGCTCTATTGGGACCGTAGCTTTGCTTTGCAGGTAACTTATGAGACGGGATTTTTTGTTTTTTGTTTAATATTAATAAATTTTTGACAGTATCACATAAATAAAATAGACATTTTTTAGCAGTTTTATTCCGTGAAACAGCATTTTAGGGTAGGATATATATATTTTTTAGTATTGGTTTACGAGTAAATCAGTTTTTTAGTTAGCCTAAATAGGAATTATTTATTGATAATTAACCATTGATTTTTAAGTCTTATACCGTATTGTAAAATTAAACTAAAAATTGATTTTTGTATTTTTGCTGGTAATATGTTTTCCTAGATAGTATTTTTTTTTTTCATATTCAGTACTCTTATAGTATTCAAATTCAGTTTTATGTGAATACTATATATATATATAAACACACAAATACTAGTGTGTGTGTATAAGGTTGGTTGGTAATGTAAGCGAGAGAGATAGATAGAGTTACTCGTTTTTTGTGCTTGTTATCTGGTAAAAGTGGAATAATTAAAACCATTTATACGTGAGGATGAGAGGATATGATATACCATTGAATGCAGTAGCCCCACGTTTAGCTTAAAATGAAACTTTTCATTAACCGCAGTTCAAATATTTACTTTTAAAATATGTAATGCGGTAGACTATAAAAAGCCGAAGCTGATTAAAAATTGGGTGGATTGCGAGGTTTTTTTTTCTAACTGTAACGTAGGGCTCTTTTTACTTGACTTTTATTCTGTTCCCCAGCCTTACTAGTATATAAAAAAAATTAGTAGGATGAGGAAGGTCGGTCGGGTCGGAAACAATCAGAGCCGGTGAGACGAATGAATGTTGCCGTTGGTGTACTGTATACGCTTCTATAATTATTTGCAGCTAATAAAAAATTCATCGGCAATTACGTTTTACAAAAAGGGTAAATATACAAAGAACAGGAGCGATATTAGTTCATCTCGATGAATAAGAAAGAGATGCGAAAGAGAAAAAGAAGGGGGAAAGTAAAAAGGAAGAAAAGAAAAAAGAAAAAAGAGAGTGATCTCGATGGGAGGTTCGTGTGGGGAAAAATCGTGGCAGTTAATGAAATTTTGACGTCCCTTGGGCACAGCACGGGTCGGTTGTACGCCGCACACTCCGGTCGCTATTGCTGAGTGAAATTTATGTTTGTGCCCTGCTTCCCAAACCAAAACTCCCCCTACCGGTAACGCTTAAACCGCTCGTACGCACGCATTTATCCTCGCACAGTTTAGTGTAAAAAAAATATTACTTTTGTGTGTGCGTACCCTTGTACGTGTAAAATTTAATGTTGAACTGAAAATTGAAAGGCCTTTTAATGACTATCATGTGTCATACGTGCTTCGTTATCGATTATACAAAAATATATCACAAGAAAAGAAACTACTGCAATGTAAACTATCCAAAGTACAGCTATATTAATATTTAAATAAACTTATGATAATATTGTAAGTAAAAATAATATTAAAAATATTAAAATAAAATATTATACAATAACTTGATTATTAACCAAGACATACAATGCTGTACATTAGTAGGGTTTTGTACGAAATAATTTCCTTTTGTTTATAAAAAAAAAATGTATTAACAATTTTTGAGGAAATCCTAGACTTGCAGAAATGCAAAGAGAAATACAAGTAGGATGTAAAAAATTAACGTTACGAATAAAAATAATCCATACATTCATTATAGCCGATTTTTGGTAAATTATTTAGACGTTCTATCAAAATAGTCAGTTAATAGATTGTCTTCAGTTTGTAAGAAGAATTAAAAAAAAAATCTATTTTTGATTACTGGATTATTTAGTGTTGAAATGGTTGTAGGAGCCTGCATATAGGCTAATGAATAATATTTAAAAATTTAACTGATGCAAATATAGATAAACTATTTAAAAATATTAATAGACAATAAACGCTCCAAAATTGTTTAAAAACACAAATTTAAATAACTAAAAAGTAATAAAGTTAAAAAGTTGGAAGGAATAAAATTTAAAAAAAATCAGAAACTTATGAAAGAGCATTAAAGTATTTCTATCAGTGTTCATAAAAAAAAATATTTATTAAAAACTATGCAGTGTTATTAACAGTTCATGTAGAAAACATGAAATTAGCTAAAAAACAGTCTACCAAAAACTTTGAACTCGGAATAGCTCTTATGTAGAACTTCTTTCTTTTTCTGTTTAGCCTCCGGTAATTACCTTTCAGATAATACTTCAGAGGATGAATGAGGATGATTTGTATGAGTGTAAATGAAGTGTAGTCTTGTACAGTCTCAATTCGACCATTCCTGAGATTGTGGTTAATTGAAACCCAACCACCAAAGAACACCGGTATCTACGATCTAGTATTCAAATCCGTGTAAAAATAACTGACTTTACTAGGACTTAAACGCTGGAACTCTCGACTTCCAAATCAGCTGATCTGGGAAGACGCGCTCACCACTAGACCAACCCAGTGGGTTTTTTTAATGTAGAACTGGATTATTGGATTGATGTTGTATTTAGCACCTAAATTTTTATTAAATAGGAAATACTTATAGCGTTGAAGGTCCATGCATCATTATCCTTCTAGAGATAAATTTTTATCTATTAAGGGGAATGTGTATTAGGGCGTCGTAGCCAGTCCGAGTCCTGAATTTACGTGGTTTTCACCGTATTAGAGCTAATTTTGTGCTTAAAGTTGGATTGTCTAAGACGATATCTTTTACTATTAGTCAAAAGTTATTTTTCGTTTTCACTGTTTAAATGCAAGTGGAAATAATCTTTTTTAAGCGTTTTCTATTCATTTATTAATTATTATTATTATTATTCTATCGTTAATTTATCGTCCATACTTATATTTAAACTTTATTTTTTATACTTAGCATATCTAAATCATTCTTTAATTTATTTTTAAGTTTGAGAACTGTTGTTTAAAAGTCAAAATACGTATTTATAATTTTACAATTTTTTTTTTATAAAATATTTTTATCGATATTTTGAAGAAAAGTACGGTATTAGTTTCAGTCGTATTGTGTGAATTGAGGGGGTTGGAAATCAATTTTCTTTACATTTTTAGGTATGACGAGTACAAAAAGATCATTCACTTAAATTGGGGTTTCCATTAAAGGGTATATCACGATGTTCTCCCGGGATTATCGTTACTTATTCTACTCGTGAAAATAATGGAAAACATTCATATAAATATATGTCCTAAAATGCTCTGTTTGCGAGTTACGGCTAATGAAAGCTATTGCTCAGATTTCAGCACCCCCAGTGAAATGAGGTTGTACTGAAATTTTAAGGACGTTAATTAAGGGGTAGTGTTAATGGTTTCTTACCTTTTTGACATGAAAAATCGAATAAAATAGATCCCAGAACTGTAACTGCAGTAGGGTTTGAGAAATCCGGGACGAAAACAAATAAATTGGGGTGAAAAACCGTGTTTTTTATGTTTACTGTCAATAACTTTGTTAAATGGGTAAGTAACACACAGAACTTTAAAAAAAAACTTGTAGAAAGTTTAGCCCTGAAAAAAATGTTGTAAGATAAGTTGAATAAAACAAAGAAAAGTTAGAAAAATTCGAAATTATTTAGAAACAGTACATTACTGATACACCCTTTAAAGCAAACCCCAATTTAAGTTAAATCTTTTTTTGTACTCGTCATATCACAAGAGTAAAGAAAAAATTCATTTTCACCTCCCTCAGCTGACACCATGCGACAGAACTTATACCGTACGTCTCTTCAAAATGTTGATAAAACAATTTTATAAAAAAATCGTAAAATTTGACGTAAGTATTTTTACTAATAAACAATTAACAATACTCAAACCAAAAAAATAAATTAAAGAATGATTAAGATATGATAGGTATGAAAAATAAAAAAGAAAATAACCCCCACAGGGGGGGCCTCAACTTTTGAGGCCTTGGGAAGTGGCATCCCCACGGCCCCGAGCCCCTGCAGCCCTCTACACATCAGGCTGCAGGTCACTCATTCAGCAAACATACTCATCCTACATTACACAACCTGGTCAAGAACTCTTCAATTACATTTACTTCTCCAAGGATACGACACGATCACCGACATCTACTCTACGAATGTTAACACTTTCTTTAAAGTACACCACATGACACTTTCAGTGTAACACTTAAAGATTTGCGGTTGAAACTCAAGGTGTATGCAACTGTGCCGAAGATTGAGTGGCTCTGCAAGGTGAGTCGCGAACGGTGCCCTCCAGGAACAACGGCGCACTCTGTTGTATGAAGCAACAACAGAGCCTTCTTAGTTCATACTCTGTTGTATGAAGCCCTAGCCCCAGTGAGCGGTGCACTTCCGGGGTGGTCATTTAATTCGCCGGTACGCGTGGGACGACTTATGGAACAAAATTAAATTACTTTACACACTAAGGTGGTTGGCGGTCCATTTGAAAAACCCCGCCACCCCATTAGAAGAACAAGATCAAGGCAGATTCCCAGAGACTAAGGAAAGATAGATTCTCAAAGATTGAGCTGAAAGAGAAGAACATGGAAGGGAGTGGTTGAATTCTCCTTATCAGCCTGAGAAATCGGATGAACATTAGAATACCGTAACTATGGAGACACCTGAAGACCAAACTGGAGGGAAAACGAACATGGACGTGTAGGAGCACTCAATAAACGGTTCAGTAACGTCTTACCCGGAAACAGGCGGGAGACTTTCGAAGAAACGGATGGAACCCCACTGGCTGAGAGACTAGTAATGCTTCCACGCCCACTGACCAAAAAACAGAGAGGTACTGGTGGTGGTACCCCGACCAGACAGCCGCAATTAATCAAACATACGGAAAGAATGATAGAAGTTATAGACGAACTCTTGCAGTTATGCTTAGCTGATCGATTCTCAACAGAGTCGGTCGGTTCGTTAGCTATAACATTACGACGCCGGGCCAGGGATGTGGTGGCAGCAACCAAAAAGACGCACGCCGGAATGAGTAAGACATCGACTAGGGACAGTGGAACGATAAAGTTATCAACCCAAACAGAAGATAACGGAGTAAAAGACGGAGAAGGCCTAAGGAATACGGAGACACATAACTACCAGGTATCAACGATTCTGGACGGAGGCAGTGAGGAAGACCTTCAACGAATCATCCGGCAGCCTTGGAAGAAAGGACTGTTCCGATGTGTTACGCCCCAGAATAAACCTCCTTAGATATTTTCACGAACGACAGTGTTTTTCTCACAGAGAGGACGTTGAGAGAGGTCGGAATTTACAAACCTAATTCAGAAAGTAACTCCGATAGTGGGAGCATGGCTGGCCGACGGTGGAGGCCCCTGGAGGCACGATGTTTGAAGGCTCTCGACAAGTAGAGGTATTCTACCCAGAAGAGGAGAATATGAACTAAACGATGTTTTCGTAGCTTTGCTGGAGGCAGATCCTGAGTTGATGGTGGGCCAGATGAGGAAGGTCCTATGCAGCAACCAAAAAAGAAGCTCTATAGTTCTGTGCACCCAGTGGGGAATCTGGTGAAATGATTGGCAAGGCGATAGAGTACTGGGCCCTGCGTAGTGAACGAGCGGAAGAGATTCACACCCTATTCACGGTGGGTAGACGACGGAGAAGTGAACTCCCGGAGGACCACCCTCTTCCGTGGTCGCAGTGGGGGAGATGGCGTCACGTATGCGGATTTATTACGGGAGGTGAAATCCAGTTTAGGAACAGATCTTGCAGAAGATATTCTGTCTGTGAGAAAAAGACGGACGCACGGACAGCCTGGAGACCAGGGTCTGCGACCAAGGCAATAGACTAGAGGATATCGTGAGGCGTTTAGGGACGAGCCTTGGGGACGCAAATGTGAGTGAACGCTCGTATGGCGGACGACTGGTGGCCTGCATAATAAGCTAGATATAGACGCAACGACGATAGACGTAGATGATGCGGTTCGGCAGGCCTTAGATAGCAATATTCTTGTTGTGTGGTGTCAATGAGACCTTCCTATACAGAGATACAAGTGCAACTGTTCTCCTATCACCAGGGGATGCCGAAACTACTCGAATTGAGAAGACTTAAATTCGGGTGACACTCGCCGGATAGAAGGACGAGGCAAAAATATCAGATGCTTCCAGTGCTGGGAAACAGGCCACGTCGCTGACCGATGCAATGGCCCAGACCGCAGGGGAGCCTCTGTTTTAACGGCGGTGAAGACGGCCACAAGGCTGAGAGATGCACAAGGAAGGCGGAGTGCCTATCCTGTAAGGGACTGCCTACATCACCCATTATTAAGTAATTCCCACTAAACTGTGGAAGAAGACGAGCCATTCATGACTTAGTGAGGCGAGAGTCACTAGCAATGTATATTAATATTTTCTTATTGATAGAACCCAAAAAAAGGCTGGTTGAATCAGAAGATTGTTTAATGGACATCGATGTTGACATGGCAGTGAAGAACTAGTTAAACTGCATTGCGGTGACTTCGCTATCTCGATATAATGGCCTCATCACAGTAGTTCTGACAAACTACATTTTACTGGTCGGCTACATCTCCCCCAACTGTATTGTGGATGGGGACGAGTTTGATGGATATCTAGAGATGTTGGAGAGATCACTACGGACGGCGGATAAACCAGTCATATTGGCGGGTGAATTCTCGTACGCTGAATGCTTGGAATTCGGCGACATCCGGTCGACGAACAGGGGATACCGAGCAGGGAATACCGACTAGCCACACTACTAAACTCCAGTGGACTGATGGCGCTGAACACTCCGGGCGCACACACCTTTATTGGGTGTGGTCCTCGGTCAATACTAGATATAACGGCAGTAACGGATACATTACTACGTAATGATTTTACATGGCACACCCTCGACCATGAGTTCTTAAGTGACCATCTGGCGTTTCTCTTCACGATAAACCTGGAAGGTCGGTGATAAATACCTCTTCACAAACGATGGGACCCGAACGAGAGACAGATGACCCCAAGGCAGAGTCTACCTTCGTAGACTCAATGATAAACAGGATCAGGAGAGCGGAAGACGGACTCCAGGAAGACTTATTTACCGTGATGGCAGGGGAGAGCGATAAAATACGTCCACGCCGACCGGGACTGAAGAACGTTTACTGGTGGACACCTGAGATTAGAGGCCTGTGTAAAGTGGCCCGAACAAGTACAGGTAGCTGAGGCAGAATATAAAGCTGTAAGGAAAATACTCAGCGGAAAGATCAAATAATCCATACGAGACGCGTGGCGGAGATGTGTGCAAGAGGCACCCATCGAGGCGGGCGTACCGTACAATGATGAAGAGGTTCGGTGCATCGCTCCTGCTCCTGTCACGAATACAGGCAGAGAGAGAGATCAGGACAATATTTGACTGTGAGGAAGATGAAGAGGTAACATCTATCAGTACCAAACAGTTCGAACTTACAGAAGCTGAGCTACGACGAGGTCTTACAAGAAACAATCACAAAAAGAGTCCGGGGCCGGACAGGATACCTGGGTCACTAGTGAGGAGACTAGGAGGGACTCACCCGCGGCTGTTACTGGACACTATTAACATGGCTCTAATAGATGGGAAGATACCAGCACAATAGAAAAAAGGTACGCTGCTGCTCATACCCAAACCGGCAGCAGAAGGATAAGAAACAAGTTCAGATCAGAATGATATGCCTACTCACAACATTACGTAGATTATTTGAGAAAATGTTGTCTGAGCGTCTGTGGGAAGAATTACGAACGTCGGGGGTTTCTTTCCTTCTCAGTTCGGTTTTATCAGAGGGAAGTCAACGGTAGATGCTCTCCGCACGGTGACAGAATGGATTGCAAACAGCCGGGCCGGCACGTGAAGAACCAGGAAGATCCCCCTGCTGGTTTTCCTGGATATAAAAAACGCGTTCGGTAGCATCCCTTGGTGGGTGATAAATGAGGAGCTTCAAAGATGAGGCATCTCAGGACTTCGATTTTCTGAGAGACAGGGAACTTGTCACCCACACAGAGAACGGAGATGTAAGCTGTTACATGCGGAAGAGAGTGCCCCAGGGGTCCGTTTTTAGCACGTTGTTGTGGGACATCGTCTTCGACGGGGTCTTCCATCTTGTCTTCCCGACGGACGTCACACTGCTATCCTATGCGGAAGATCTGGCGATGATGGTATCGGATTAAACCGAGGATGTTGTGGAAACTTCAGCCAACTCAGCGGTGCGTCGAGTGAGTGAATGGCTCAGGAGAAAGAGGCTGATACTGACACCACATAAGACATCAATAGTAACCATTGCTGGTCGGCGAAGGCTGTACCGTCTCACAATTATGGTGGATGGTGTGCGAGTGACGGAATCACCACACACCAAATACTTAGGTGAGTGGTTCGAACCCTCTGTGAAATTCACCAAACACTTGTCGGAGGTCTGTGATAAAGCTGGACGTGTCACGAACACTTTGGTAGAATGTTGGAGTCGACGCGAGGTCCTCGAGCATCCAAAAGGAAGCTGTTGATGTCAGCGGCCACGGCTATCTTACTATATGCAGTACCACCCTGCTTCCTGGCTTTGAACATCCAAAGGAATATTAAAACGTTATCAGCATTACAACGGAGAGCTGCCTTAAGAATAACATCTGGCTATCGCACCATTTCGAAGGAGGCAGCGGATGTTGTAGCGGACACACCGCCCATTTATTTACAAGCAATATACCGCAAGAGAGTGTACGAAGGCACATACAGGGGAACGGCCAGACGGCTTTTACAACTGGAATGGCAAGAGAACTAGTCGACTTGCACGAAAGAGGTGTGGACACGCACTTTAACACCACGGCTGGAAGTGTGGCTACAAAGAAAACACAGTGAAACGACGTACCACGTCACAAAGTTCTTAACAGGCCACGGGGAGTACCTCCACCGATTCATAAAGCGGCCATTTTCCAACTATGTACTGTCGTGACAGCGACTCCCTAGAACATATGTTTTTCCACTGTCCAAGGTGGACGGACCCCTGGAACGCTTGAAATATCCACCGACTGACCCCAAATACTGTTATTCCATATATGGTGAGTAACCGGGAGAACTAGCGACAAATAGAAGAATTTTTTGCTCAGATACTCAAAACAAAAGAGGAAGAATGCCGAGACTGGATCGCCCGGTGGATCCCGACACTGATGGACGAGACTTAGTGAATTTCTGGGTATGAATTACATAGACTTAGTGAATTAGTTAATTAGTGGTTTGACAATTGGTTAACGAGAAGAGCCGAAAGAAACTCCGACCCGCGGTTGGGGTCCTAGGAAGAACACTGCTGGGCTGGGCTTCCCCTTCCAAAGTCGACGTGAGGGAGCAATAGTGGCGGAAGGGGGAAAAATTATCAAAAGAAAAAGAAGAACGATCCAGACGTGACGGGCTGACCTGTCATGCCAGACGTACTACCGGTAGGTGGGAGGCCTGTTAGTCAAAAAGACACCTCTCTGGGATGCGAATTTAATTTCTTAGGTACGGACCTGTCTCAGGTAGGGTACCAGAAAAAAAAAAGTATAAAAAATAAAGTTTAATTATGGACGATAAATTAACGATAGAAAAGTAACAATAATTAATAAATGAATAGAAATCGTTACAAAGGAGTATTTACTCTTGCATTTAAACAATGAAAACAAAAAAATACTGTTGACTAAATACTACAAAGTATCGTCTTAGACAATCCATGTTGAAGCGTAAGATATCATGGAAACAAAAGACCTAGAAGCATTGTCCTCTGGTAAACAGGAGATATGTAATTCAATGATGTTATTGAATGAAATTGAAAGGAGGTTAAAATCGTGATGGAAAAAGTTTCAGTATGGTGACAGTCATGAGTAATCATATTATAACTCCTTCTAGTATGATCACAGTTATCTCAACTGAAAGATCCAAAATTGGAAAGCCAAGTCTACATGGCATACATATCCAGTAACGCATACTCATGCGTTACTGGATGTGGCGAACCTACTGATGCCTGGCTTTCCTTCAAAGTATGAGTTTAAACTATATACATGCTAAGAGTCCCTAAACAATAAGTTTTAAGAAGCGCGTTAATTCTATCATGAAATCGCATTTTAGCAGTACTAATAAAGATAATGCTTTTATTGCTTTTATTTGCCATTGATTAGCTATAGCTTCGTGGTTATCAAATCCACCAAGAACTTGAGGGTTAAATAAATTTCTGTGTACCAGCTTCACAAAGCACCGTACTCATCACCCAAATACCTCTATTAAGAGATTTCATGTGTCTACGTGCAAAAGGAGGCAAGAAGTTGTGGATTTCCTTATGTACATGGAAATCAGTTTTGAGATCTGAAGGGGTTCTTTAGAGAGAGAATCAATTCCACAATGTTTCATTCGGAGATTGAAGATTATGACCTCAACTACTCCTACAGGTACAGATTTTAGACCCCTAAATGAACCTCCGAAGATGAAAACAAATTGAAAAGTTGGAAAGGGAACAACTAGCTTCATGAACAAAGTTTTATGTAAATTCAAATCTATTCAAGATAAGTACTCTTTTTATGCGTTTGTTTTTGGTTCTTCAAAAATATAAAAGTATTAATACATAGCTTTTACCAACATACCAAATTTAATAATTGTAAATCAAATTATTCCTAAGATATAAAATATAACAGATGCTACATGTAAAACAGATATATATATATATATATATATATATATATATATATATATATATATATATGTCATGTCATCATATCTATTTTTTGATTCAGGAAACAGATTTTTTTAAATAACTTTTAAGTATAAAAAAATCCGGGGTGGAGTAGTAGTGCTACGGCTACATAATAATAGTAATTTACTATATACTGAATCAGTAGGAAAAGTAGAACAATTTGTTAGCTTCTATATTAAGATTTAAATATTCAGTGTTTTAACATATTTTTGAAGTTTCACGAATTTCGTAAATTTAAAATCGTATTATAAATCAATTACCAATTTCCTTTACACAGGTAACAAAATTCGTTCATTCATTTCAATGTATTAGAAATCATCAAAAACCATTTTTCGTTTGTAAAGTTTATATTTAATAAGAAAAAGAAGGTTACAGAATAGAATTATTTATGCCTACAATCAATTGCCCCACATAAGCTCTAATTTGAGTGAATAATGCGGCAGCTGACAACAGGTTTAAAGAGAGAAACGTCGGGGGGAGTTGATGGGGCTAGATTATCCACCCTTCAGTAGAGAGTACTGGTTTAAGCGTTTAGCACTGGACCCCCGGCCCTGTCTTTGTACGAAACGAGTGCCACCGACCTGCTTGCTGCTCTTTAATTATTTAAAAGGCCTCTCGACAACCCCCCTCAACCCTGCAGAAAAATGTCACCGTTTTTGTTCCCGGTAAATGGGCCGGTAATCCTGATCGGTGAGGGTAGAGAGGGGGGCCCTTGTCATGCATATTGGATGCGAGTCAAAGCTCTACCACTTAGTGGCCCGATAAACTGTATCATTCTCTGCGCCTATCTCTAATCCCTTGCCTCTTCCCCGTTGCCGTTCTATAACAGCAAAACAGTCCACCCTTTCCCTAACTACGCATATCCTACAAAGAAAGAGAGAGATAGAAAAAGAGCAAGAGATTCTGTTTACAAGTATATCGTTTACGGTTTATTTACAGAGTACTATTATTGCTCTTACAACTGTTCAGGGATTGTTCGCTCTTTAGCTCCTTCGGGACTAGGTAAAATGAGTAACAAGTTGTGAATAAGTGACAAAAATGCTTATATCGAGCATTCTTTTTTTAACTTATGTTTTTCAGAATTGAATGATTTTCATCGTAAAATTTTGAACTATGAAGAAATAATAGTATCTAAAATTTTGCTTTAAGGTTTAAAAAAATTAATAACTATGTTGCAACCCTAATTTTAATTGAATTACATACAACAATAATAATAAAAAAATATTAATTAAGTAACAGGTAATAATAACTATTGTTATTTGCTAATAATTAGGAGCATCGTAATAAAAACGATCATTTTTTTAATTTCAGACTGCCATCTTGAAATGGTTAAAAATAAATTTTATGTTTAAATGCTGTTTTTAAATATATTTTTTTTTAAATGTTATATTGCTTGGCCTCAATTTCCATTTTAAAAAAAATTCTGAAACAACTCCTTGTTGTACAGGTCACTCATTTCATGTTTCAAATAGGGTGGAGATCAATTTCATTATATTTGCACATTTCATTTTTCTAAGAAAATATTTTAAACTTAAACAATCAGTCTTTCTCTTTTTTATACATTAGCCCTGTTGGTTAAGAAAACTTTCCTGAATTGCAGCTATTTGGGGTATCCTAAACTAACTTCTTTGGTAATCAAATTAAATAAAATTTTACGTATTATTTTAAAAATAATATTAAAATATATTCCTGTTAATATACTTTATGAATCATCCTATACATTATTTATGTATTTCAATAATTTATCTGGAATGAAGTTTTATTATAAACAATCCAAATTTTAGTGATTAATACGTGAATGTTCTTATATTTTTGTCTTTAGCTGTGGAACACTGAAAAATATTTAAATTGTAAATGAAATTTCTGTTACATTATTAAATAAATTTAATGTTATCACAATACCATAAGGAAAACATATTTAATAAAAATATTTTTTTGTTTGTTCGGGCATTACGAAAACAAAACTGTTGAACTCGTTTTGACAAAATAATCGAATTAACTGTTTTTAACTTAAATAAATTTCAGTAATGTCTTTACGTATTAATCCTAAAGTATATACGAAGGGTCCCCATTAAGAGGGTTAATTTATTAATAATCTCTTTTTAATTTACGTGTTTTGTGAATAACAGAGAGAAAGTACTGAACAACCAAAAAATGTATAAATTTTCCAATTGCTTTGAAGTTTGTTTATAAATAAACAAATAAAGTGATTTCTATGGAGTTTTGTAATATCTGTAACAAGTGTCTATTTTAACAGTTATCGGGAACGGTATAATCTAATAATAAAATTTAAAGTAGCAGCTTATGTATAAGTGACTAAAACGTTAATTAAAACAAATCAGTTGGAGTAATGGAGAAATATTATATATTTCAAACTTTAGAAATTTTCCAAGATTTCATGGAAATTTTAATCTAAGCTAGGATATTTTTTAGTTATGTTATTTTTGTACCTTTTAAAAAATAATACCTCTAAAATTGGGTATATAATTGAAAAATTAAAAATAGAAGTGAAGAAACCACTTTATTCGAAAGATTTGAAGTTTATAAATATTATATATTTTTACCGTTTCAACCTGTCGACTTACGTTAAATTCTATTATTACTTATTCTTTTTTTTTAATATATTTTCTAAATATAATTAATATATATATAATATAAATATTTATATTAATATAAATTAAATTAAATTTATATTTATATTAATTATAAAATATATAATTAATATATTTTTCTAAATTTGTAGGTTTATCAGAATGGGTATCTACAATTCTGAATCTTTATTACAGGGTGTAATTTTTAATTGGTTAAAAGTAATATTTTATTAAACACTTGAAGTAGTGGAATTGAAGTTATTCATTTTAAAAAATCGGTCTAGAACATTTATTTGTTTGGTATAAAAATATTTATCGTCACCTGAAAAGAAGTAGTATATACTATATAGTAAAAAATGTTTCATTTATTGTTTTCCCCAAGATGAGGTAATTAATTAATTCTTTACACAATCTGTTACAGTTTTCCTTATGACTTTGGTGCATTTAAAGGATCTGAGATGCAAGCTGCACTCGTCAGGGTTGTTTTCTTTGAAAAAATAATGTTTCTCTTTTCGTCTGGTTTGAGTACTGAAAAGAGTGAATGCATCAATTGTAGGATTGAACACCAACTGCATTTCGGTGATTCGACATGTTTTCGACTTGATGAAGAAAGCTAGGGGAAACCATTTTATTCCTCACTTTCTTTAGTAAACCTGGCATGAAATGATTGTTTATCTTGGTATCGTTAATGATATTTTTTGATGTGGGTTTTGTGTTGCGGGTCTTGTGTCAGGTCTTCTAAAATCATTGAGATTGTGGCACTTAAAATTTGTACAAGAAAAAGAAAAGATATAAAAAAAATAATTTTCAACTTTATTGCTGAAGGGAGGACTTAAAATTTCAAGTTTGATAAAATTGCCAGGAAAATTTATGAAAATTCTTTTCAGATTTTTTTACTGTTGAAAGGGTTATAAGTTTTGAGTGTTTGAAGATAACACCGTATTTATATTCTTTCGGAGCATAAAATACAACACCTCCTTTACTTTTCATTTATAGTCGAATAAAAACGCCTACAACCAGAATAATTCACGAAAAAACGAACGGAAAAAGAGAAATATTGCCGAAATATTATGTGTAGACAGCTAAAAGATCATAAGTTGCAAAAGAAGGGATTGAAAAGTTTTTCTGTGGTTTTTCAAGAGGTATGTTTTTTCATTGTGTTTTCCAAGACTTATCAATTTTACTCCTTTCAGATCAACATCAAAAATACGAGCACTTTCTCAGCACGGTCTCGCATACCTTACTAAAGAGTGCTCGTTTATTATTTTCCATTTTTCGTATATCTTTTTTTACCTTCTCTTTTATTCCATTCGTTATTCAGATCTTCTTTTATCATTTATCATCAGCTATCCAAAGACCAGAATAGGAACAATCATATTTCTGTTCTAACAATTCTTTGTGTAATCTTTTATTTTATCAGTAAGTTGATGTGTTGAATCGTATTACAGAATATATTAAACTACAGCGGCATACAATTTACTCTTATTATTAGAAGATTTAGATATGCTTACTAATGGTTGTTATTGTAAAGTTGTTTATCAATCGATATGAGATTCAAGTCATTGTGAGACGGCTAAGCTTTTTTCAAGAATAATTATCATCACATGCATGACGTATTTAAAAAAAAAAAGGAGCGAAAAGTTATTTCATAAATTCCCTCATTCCCTCATTAAACCCAATATTTTACTGCACTGCAGCATAAGAAGCGCGTCGAAATGTTTGAAATATTCACTTCAACAGACTGGAACATTCATTTCGTTCTCCACAGGTATCGGATGGATAATGAACACATCAGTCTTCAAAGAAAGCATGTACGGTGCATCTTGTTTGTAACTTGCTTTTCATCAGTCACTACCATTAAAAAGGTAGTACAGTATTAAACGTTTAATAAAATATCCCAGTTTGTCACTTTTCACCAAAAAATACCCTGCATACACTATCCGTAGTGGGAACGTGATAATATTAATTTTATATATATAGTTAAGGAGTTCCTTAGATCATGGCTATCAGAAAACCAAGGATGACAAAATCAAAAGGCATATTTGGCATTTTTTACGTTCCAAAACCACACGTTATTAAATCAGTGAAAAAGTGTTTAATTTAATAATACGGTACCCTGATAAAATAGATGGGTGTGGGGAACACACCATTATTATACAATAATTTATATTATTAAGTCTTAAAAGCAAATATAGTAAAATAAAATTTTATGCTTATAGATTTAAAAAATGCGATGGTTTTTTCCTTAAACGTTATTCTAACAAGTAATGAATGAAACTTTTTAACCTACATTCAGATGATAAATGAATTTGCATTGTTGGAAAATGAATATTGAAAATATGTTTCGTGAACACTAGTGTATTAATATGTTTAAATGACTGTAAGAAATCACTTGTGTTTTACATAACGTACGTACAATAACAAATTTTTATAAGAAATATACTGGTGCTAGCCTGGCAGAGAAGGCTTTTCCATCTTGGTAAAAAGGTTGAAATTCCAAACCAAGCCGGACCGGATATTTTAATCCATTGGGTCTTCTATTCTGTCTCCCAACCACCATTTTGTTGTCGGATTCTAATTGATAACTCATCCTGGCTTGTTGATCTACGGATATAACAAGGTACAGATACAATTATTACATGAATTAGAGATACAAATCCGTACAAGTACCACACAACAATGCCACTCAAGATAAACGGAAATTTCGAAATATCATACGAATAATTTAATCAATAAGAAGAATATACTCTTAATGGTAATTTACACTTAAAAATGATTAAAAATTAAAGAAATAAGTAGTAAATTTTAATTAAATTTAAATCTAAAATATTACGTATTGTGGCATTATTTATTTTTGAAATTTCTGTTTTATTTTATAGAAAACATTATTAATAAAAGTAATTTCTTCATTTTTAATTCCACTAGCATGTGCATCCTCAAATATTAAAATTAACACTTTCGCTCTCGGGCTTCAAAAACATGACTTTACAATTGGCCCAATGGTTTTTAACAGTTTTTGATGTTCGCTACCATGTTTATATATTTTATACATACAAAAGTTTTTACTCAGCTCGTGTGTATATATTTTACGCACACAGTTTATTATGTTCCCTCTTCTGTGTATATTTTGTCTTCACAGATATCATTATACTACTATGGCTCTATGTGTTGGTTTGGTCCCTGGCTGTAAAAGTCAGTCGTGGTTCAAAGATTGTCCAACAGGGGCAGCACCTACCACTCTGTTTACTAGTCTCTGTTTTGTTGTTGTTTATTACGGAAGCAGGTTAGGTGACTGTTGAATCACGTTCAGCTTAAACTTATTGTTTAGTATTAATAATAATGAATTCTAATAATGAAGAATTGAATTACATTTTTAGTAGCAGTGAAAGTGAGTCGAGTGTTCAGAAATCTAAGCGACAGTGATGACCCATCATTTCATTTATCTGAGTTAGATGTTAAAAGTGATATTGAAGATGAACATAACCTAAATAGAGACTAAGTTTAGTGACCAAATTAAAGATCAATCAATACCCAATTCATCGTGCAGTAACCTTCCTACAAACATTGAACAAGATGATGTACAACTAAGCATCGAAGGAGACGAAGTACAACTAGTAAATACTGATGTAATAGTGTGGCATGAAGTTGAAGGTAATTTAAACTCTTTTGATTTTTTCCTACTCAACCTCCGGGTATAAATGATTCAGTCATCAAAATGGTTGAAACTAATGATCCTTTTTCTATATTTTCAATATTTTTGGATGATGAAATCCTTACTTTGCTGGTAGAGGAAACAAACAGATATGCTGAACAGTGAAGTATTCGTACAATATTGCAAGAAAAACATGTACAGCGCTTGGAGTCGTGGGTTGATGTGACTAAGGATGAGTTGTTGACATTTATAGGAATTATTATGTGGAAGGGGCTCGACAGAAAACCGAAACTTAAGAACTATTGGTCTTCAAATCCTTTGTATAAAAACCAGTTGTCTAAGACTATGTTTCGCAACAGGTTTGAAACTATACTTAGCATGTTGCACGTTTGTAACAATGAATCGCAGCATGAGGGTGACGGCATTTATAAATTTAGGCCACTAATTGATATATTGAACAGGAAATTTGAAAATTCTGTTAATGCAGATGATGAGATCTGTATTGACGAAACCACGAGGGCGAATTTTCCGTTCCTTTCCGAGGGCGAATTTTTTTTCGTCAACACGTCCCCAGTAAGCAACATTGATATGGCCTTAAGCTATATAAACTGTGCCTCAAAGGATGTTATACTTGGCGCATGAAGTTGTATGCAGGAAAGGAATCTATCCCTAAAAATGAAACCGTATCAACTAACAGTGTCATGGACCTAATTGAACCACTTTTAGATTTGTGTATTTTACACAAATAACTTTTATACTAGTGTACAGTTAGCTCATATACTGAATGAAAAACAAACCCATCTTATTGGCACCTTTCGCAAAAAAAGAAAAATGAATCCAAAAGTGTTGAAAATGTTAAGTTAGGAAGGGGGGAAATTTTGTCAAAAGAAAGCAATACCGGCGTCATTGTTTCAAAATGGAAGGACAAGCGAGATGTGTTGTTCCTGACAACAAGAACTGTACCAAAAATGGTAGATGTATCTACTAAAAGAAGCCCTGTCAAGAAACCCTCACCTGCAGTAGAATATAATACACGTAAATCTTACATTGATGTGTCAGACCAATTTGTGTCATATTGTACTTCAGTTAGACGAGGTATTAAATGGTACCGAAAGCTAATATTTGAACTATTGACAAATACCACGCTAGTGAACGCTCATTCTCTTTACAAGAGGAATTGTTTGAAGCCACTTGACATTGTTTCATTTCGAGAAAAAGTTGCTCATTATCTACTTGTTGAACATCATCACATTGCTACTAAAGAACGTCAAGTTGCAGGTCACAAACTTGTTTCGACACAAACTAGGGGTAGATGCTCCCTTTGCTATGCCTATTGCTGCTCGTGCTGGAAGAAAAGAAGCTTCAAGTAAATCTCTACAAGTGAAAACAATATGTAATGGGTGTCCTAATCAATATATGTGTTTAGACGGTCCAAAAATGTCAGGCAAGTAGGCCTATGGACTTCAAAAGCCTTGAGTAACTGTTTAAGCAATTTAATGGAATTGTTTTAGTTGTTGTAGTGAGGTTTCAAGCCCATTATTTTATTTTGGTTTTTATAGCCTATTTGTTTTTTTGGGTTTAGAGCATAATTTTCCATATTTATTCCATTATACATTATCCTAAATTTCTTAAAAGGTCATTTTTCGTAAATTGTTTGTTATAAAGTTATTAATATTGTTAGGGCACAGGAGAAAATTAAATGTAAATTTATAATTTTTTAGAATTGTTACTAACCACCCAAACCTGTCATTTTTATCCAGGCCCGTCTGTATCATATTTTCACACACCCTATAAAAAATTCTCTATGCAAATTAGATCATTTTTCAAGTATTTACATATTACCACATCTACCACCAATGCAATGAGACACTTGGACACTTTTGGGCCAGGCATGAAGTTAATGACATTTAGGGAGTGGGAAAATATTGTGCGTAAAATATATACATACGGGCTGGACAGAAACGTTTGTGTGTGTAAATATTATACATATGGGAGCGAAAGTGTTAAATCCATTATCGATTGAATAAAAATTCATGAAATACTAATATGCATGAAATTAAAGGAGCGCTTCTTTTGATGGAACATGAGATTATTAAGTTATTATTTTTTCCTTCCCAGCAGTTGTATAACATAAAAAAAAAATTACAATGAAATTGCAAACCGTACGGTAAGAGTCTCTCTGATATCATTTCTTCCGCTCAAAAAACAAAAATTTCTGTAATATAAATAAAACTGTTTTTAAAAAAATGATACTGATTTCAAAAAAGGTAAGATACTACATTTCTATAATCAAAATCTGTTATTAATTTAGAATTTAAAAAAAAATACATTTTAAATTTATGTAATAGACAATAGATATACAATATAGATAATAAAAAATGTTTAAGCGTTCCATATAATAAGCACAAAATAGAAAAAATTGTTTCAAAAATCTTACCGGCACGATTTCATTTATTAAACAACGAATAATACATATCACATTTACAAAAATAATACAATTCTTATGATTATTCGTTGTTTAATAAATGAAATCAGGCCGATAAGAGTTTTGTAACAAATTTCTCTATTTTTGCTTGTTATATGGAAAGCATATTAAACGAACATTGTTTATTATTTATTATTGTATATCTATTGTCTAATACATGTATTTAACATGTATTTTTTTTAAAACAAATTCTAAATTTTGGGATTGCTTATTGTTCACTAGTTGGACAGCAATATATACATTCATTAGGAATAATAATAATAATATATTATTATTATTAATTATTAAATTATTAATTTAATAATAAGTGATTTAACATATGTTAAATCATAGTGCGTCACCTTACAACGCAAAACCTATTTACATTGGAAGTAGGCTGATACTTTTATTTAGTTAAAAATTACATTTATTGTATATGTGAAAATAAGTCTGATTTAGGAGAATAAAAAATCTTAGATGTGCTGTAATATCACAACAACCTGCTCAAGCCAGGAAAAAACCTTGCTTGATCGGTGAGCTGTTTTCAACTCTTATTACTGGATCCGCTCTCAGGTGCGTTTGACTTGTATGAATTTAGTTTTTTGTCAAAACAGAATTATTATATCGACCGAATAACGCAATGAATGATGACAAACAACAAAACCGTGGGCACCGGCAACAACAACACTCTTGTGGACTATACAGCGAACAATATCGCTGTCATTCTTTAGTACTTCAATAATCCCCTCCATACTTCTGTCTCTATTCAATATATAAATAAATACGGTGAGTGCGATTTCTACTTTAGAGTCGATGTAGTACTGCTCGGGGATCGGATTTATATATATATATAAATTCTACGGCCATCTGTTCTTTCTTTATTATTATACTACGGTGCCAATAATTTTCTATTCTCTTTTTCTTTAGAACCCCTATGTCTATGTTTGTTACCGTAAACCTATCATTCGCTGAACTACGTTAATGGCAATTACATACTACAACAAACATCCCGGTAGTAATTTTCTACTTTTTTCGGTCAATAAGTCAGCGGCAGATTACACCAGATGTGGCTATTACAATACTTTACTATACTGGTATCATAGGAAATAAATATTACGTGTTTTTAAGCCATTTACTGTGAAATGTTTTATTGGCCATTTAACAATGATCTTTCTAAAGCCGTCAATTTTGGTAATTTTTGTTGCTTCTTGATAACGATAGTAATATATTCAATCTATTTCTAACCTAGAGAATTATGGTGTATTACAAGTTTTTGTTGTGCTACCAGTTTTTGTGTTAAGTTAAATTCAACATTGCTTTCAGTTATTTTCTGTTGTATGTTAAATTATTTAATCTTAAAATATTTACTATCTTCGTCTTTCATGTTTTACTTCTTATTTAATAACTATGCAGTGTTATCCAAAGGTTTCAGAAATTTATTTGATTTAAAAATAAAACAATAAATCTTTTGATTTAAAGGTGTACATAAATCTGTATTTCTAGCATTACTTACAGAAATAAAACAAAAGATTTAATTAGTTTACACTTAGTAAAATCATATTCTATGGTAAAAAACTTTTTTTTGGGAATTAGGCTACCAATTTTGAACTAATTTTTGAATGAATTTCTAATTACTTTATTCCTCAATTTCAAATTGATTTTTTTATATTCAATTAGTTAATTTAATCATTAAAATACTTGTTTTTTTAAAAATTAATTCAAATCTACTTTAATTAGATTTTTTAATTTCAATTCTGATTATTTTAACTAAATAAAACTTTTAATACTTCAATATTACTCTGCAAAACAACTTTCCACTTTTATTAGATATCTTACTGAACAAGTTTGCAAACTTTTTTATTACTTAAGTTCGGATGAAATGAAAATATTTATCATTTTAACCATGTAGGTACAATTTGATCTTATTTTCGTTTTTTTTTTTTTGTATCTTTAAAAGAGTATATCCATCACTGAAACGATTGAGATTAATCTATTGAAATACTTGTTTCATGAAACAGTAAGTTGCAGCCGTTCACCAATTCGTCAACATTAATTTATCACCCACATATATTACCTTCCTTATGACATTGTTAGATACTATTATTTTCACATATTTAATTTAAGTCAAGCAATAATATATTTGTGCAGGTTTTGATCTTATACCACTTCAAGTCACTTATATCCACTTCAAGTCAAATGTAATTTTTTATCGTATAACATATTTTTATAAAATATAAAAAAATTGAAATACCAAACATTTACTTTATACTTCTTTAGGATATTTTAGTGACTGTTTTTACTTTTCTGGATAACTATCTGGAAATTAAAAAAAAACCGATGATATTTTTACGAGTCCGAAATGTTAAAATCAAGGTTAAAAGTTCTGTTTAAACAGTGCATTATCTATGTGGTTTCATAAGTTGGATGGTTTAGTTCACCGTCATTAAATTTGTGGAATCTTACAGATTTGGGGATAGATTAATTATTATTAACTTATTGAAAAAATTGAAAGTTAAATTTAAAATTTATTTTTAAATTCTGTCTCTTGACTGTTTCAATCAAACAACAAAATTCGTTTTTTAATTATTTTTTCTTACTAGATTGGCTAGTATTTTTAACATTTATGGTAGAATGTACTCTAATTCTAAAAAATGGAAGTTTCAAAATATATTTCTAACTTTTTACTACTTAATTTGTAATATTTTTTTTAAGGGGGTGTTATCAGCGAAAAGATAGTTTTAAAACTTATGGTAATGGTAAAATTAAAAAAAAAAAGAATCAATTTTTTTTTTGTTTTGTTAAAATAACTCAAATTTTAATGTTTTAATTTATTTTCCCTAGTACAGCGTAACGCAGTAAAGGATTGAATTTCTGCTAATTTTTATAACTTTCAACTAATTTAAGAAATCAGTCTAAAACCTTTTTATTATCACTTATTTGATAAGAACATAAGTAAAATTATAGTGATAATCATTATTTTTAATTACTGGAGAAAATAACTCAAATTTTAAAATCAATAAAAATTTCATAAACCTTACAATGTATAAAGCCTGTTTGAAATTTTTAATATTAGTTCTATTTCCTTTGTAATGAAGATTTTATAAAATAATTCAATTTAGAAACAAATTGATTGTGTAAGCCGCTATGGTAATATGGCCGCTAGCTGACTGACCGCTATTTTATCTTGGAAAAATAATTCTGTTTACTTTTAAAAAAAATTATGTGAAATAACCTGAGTTAAATTAGTTTATCTATTTAATTCATATTATTAATTTTTATTTTTATTTTTTAAAAGTTGGAAAGCATGGAAGAGCAGAGGAAAGAAAATAATGAAATAGGGAAGTAGATAAAAGTAAAAAACGTAAGAATGATTATAATATTACGTTATACTATGTATATTAAGGGAGATACCCGCTACGCTAAACGCAAATGGGTTTGCCGGGCACGTGCCACACTACACACTACCCTTCTTTCTCACCCTCGGAGCACGCTCTACTTTATGCGCGGCTGTACTTCTTTGTACGCCCTTAGGTACAGAGGCCGAAGCAGGCGGGATATACCGCTGTTTCTTCCGAATAATATATAATATAAAAAATATAGTAAACAGTTTATCCATGAAATATGATAATAATGTTTTGTTTGTTTGGTACACGTGGCGAACGAGAGACGACAGGAGAAAAGATAAAACCTCTCTCATAGGGCTACTGTCAGTGAAGAAGTGCAAGAGAGATGAGAAGGAGGGGAGGCCACTGTAATGTTACTTTAATCAGCACCATCAACAATAACGTACGTTAGACTGACACAAACCGCAATGACTGACGATGATGTAAAATGACAGTCGGAAAACAACGAAAAAGAACATCCTAAGGGGTAACAAACATCATTATCACCATCGTCAGGCTACTAATATTACATGCGCTCTTCAAAACATACTCGTTCCCATGACTTTTTTTGTTAAAATATTATTATAAAAAGTTTCTTATTAAAATAGATAAGGCGTACTTTTAGAGTTAGATTAACATAAGCGGCTTCGTTTGGGTTATACCGTTTCGTAAAACTTAGCTGATGATTAAGGAAAGGCCATACCAATCTCTTTCATCAAGCTTATCTTTATTTTAAACAAAACTCCTAACTTCTACAGTAACGTCTCAGTCGGTTAATATGTTGCATATTTATCTGTCTGGGGAAACAATATTTTGTTTTAACAATATTGTATATGGATAGTTTAGAAAAAATAACTGAATATTATTAATATAAAGAAAAAATTAGTGTACTGAATGAAATTTTGTATACATGTTTGAAAATAATTAAAATTGCACAAAAGTGGTGTCAAAATTTGTTTACCCTATTTAATTGAAAATGAAACAAAGAAGGTGAAAGGGATAAATAACAAAGAATGAATATTAAAAAAAAATAATCACCTATACTTTTTAAAACGTATTTTTACATTAAAGAATTTATTAATTTACGGCAAAAAAGTATATACATATATACTATTTTTCTCCTCTTTCTACTTGAAAGTGAAAATCTTCACCATATACTTCGGGTTTCCGTTGTTAAATTAAAAAAAGAAATTTTTTCAATTCAAGTTAAATCTTCTTTAATTTTATATATTTCTACAAGATAAAATATTTACAAAAGTAGGACCTAGAATATTTGGAAAATTCAAACTCTTGAAAAATAAAGAATACAAAAGAAAGCTAAATTATTTTCTCATTAATTTTTCACAAAAATAACATTCAAACGAAGAGATGAATGAAATCAAATTAAGTAAGCGAGATTAGGTAGAGATTAGTAGGAGAAAGCATTAACTGCCAGGAAAATTTCTAAGTCAAAATATTATTTAAATTGAAACCTGTGTAGCCTTGACACCTGAACTAGAAAATATATGAAGCGTACAGGAGAAAAAAGTCTAATTTTAAAGTCAAATTTTCTTAATATTTTTAATTTTTGATGTAATAATGTATTTTATGATAATTTTTTTTTTATCTGACATACAGATCAGAAAAAACTAGCTGTTTCAATAGTAATAAGTAATCATTTTAATACTGTAGTATAGGGGAACAACACAGGATATCCATCTGTGACTACGGAGATGTTATTATTCACTTCAGTGATTATTCTGTACATTTTATCGACAGGTTAGCTACGCTGTTAACTAACTTACTAACTTAACAGATTTAAATTGATTATTTTATATATTTAATACACCAATTAATCTCTCAATTTTTGTTTCATTTTAAGTTCATTTTGAGTGAAAATGTTATTTTATAATCAATTTAATACTAATACCATTTTTATTACGATATTCTTTCATGATTTATTTTTACAATTTGAAATAATCATTTCGTACAAATTATTCTTTTAATTTTTGTCTGTTTTGTAGTTCTTTTACTAGTAAATAGTGGTTCAGTTTCTAGGTATATTATTACCGTGTACATTATGCCTTCCAAAAAAATAATATAAAAACATGTTACGTACGCGTACGCACACGTGCTATGTGTGGAAACAATGAATAGAATAAAATAATGAATGGCTAAATCATTATGTTCAAATACAGTTTTCTTATCATATTTTGACTATAAAATCGCTCTCATGAAAAATTTAGAAAATATTTTAGCTTGTTTTCCCTTTAACACCCCCTCCCACACACAAACAAACACACACAAAATGAATGTATGTAATAATATAATATTTAAAATATTTTGAAATGAAAGTGGTATATGTGTATAACACTACTTTACGTTATTTACCATAATATTTGTTAAATAATCTAATACATGAATGCGAAAATATGTGGCGGGTTTTGCGTGCCTGTTTGGAACAGCATCGCGTGATAATCAACCGACTGATTGCTTTAAAATTTTCAGGATACTTTCGTGCTATCCCAGGGAAGGTTTTAAGTCATAGATCGAGAACCTAGTCCCCTTGGAGGTTGTGAATTTTTCCTCGTCAAAAGTGTGTGTACTTTAATTACTATAGTTATTACTGTTATTCTGTCTTTTGTAATTTAGTTTCATTTTCAGATATTTTTGAAGGAAAGTTTCAGGCTTTAATTATTATTTATCAGTTTTTTTTTCACAACATGATGGTAAGTTGGGTTAGGTTATTATTTTTGAGTTATGCGAGATACATACGTTTAACAAACACAACAGGGGTCCAGGAGGCGGATCCCTCTGGCTAGTTTAATATATGAAACAAATGTTTCAATTGTAAATAGGTACTTAAAATCATATTTTTGAACCATTTAAATATTTTAATTATTTTTAAATGAACGCTTTCGTTTTATTGGTTGAACAAGTACTATTCATAATTTTAATAAATTTGCAGACCTAGTAATTTGGAAATTTGTATTAATTGTAATCTAGTATTTGAAAATACTAGATTGTGGACTTTTGAGCTACGATAAATATTTTAAGATATAAACAGTTTAAAATATTACTACACTTTTTGTAAATGTTAAAATTTGCCTGCTAGTTGTTTATTGCGTTGAATAATCACATATTATTAACTTTGTCAATCATAACCTCCCTCATTACTTTTGAAGAAAAAAATTGTATATATAAATATACGTGTATATAGTATTTAGTATTATTTTATTTTTAAATTTGCTGGGTAACGTGTTCTTGCAAGTTCCACTGGGGAGATGGAATTTACAAAAAAGTGTGATAATGTTATTATGATGAACGGTTAGAACAGGTTATCATGAACATTAGTTCATGATAATAACAGCAAATCTAATCCATACCTCTGAAGAATTTCTTAAAAATTATTAACGGTAGTAATCGGCTAATTCGATGAATTATAATCTCCTAAATGGATAGGCATGTTTAATACTGTTTATATACTGCTTCTTTATGTTTATAATACTATTTAATGTAAATATTATTTATATTTATTTATAATTGGCAAGTATTATTTATGTTAATTATGTTAATAATATATTTCTATTACTTTATATTAGATCTAATAACTGGTTTGATCAAATAATTGAATGAAGATGTAGATTAACTTTTCAACCGAACTTATCCTATTAACCAGCCGTGAGAAATAAATTTGTTCAATAGAACATACAATTACATTCAACAATTGACAGCGTACGTTTCACTTTACTTGTTCGTGATAGAAATAAATTTTGAAGGATTGATTCCCGTCGTTGGTAAACAGTGACGTACGTGACTTCTTAAAAATTATTCGGATGACCTAAAGCCATCTATTACAAGGTTTTTTTTTTGGATTACAAACGAAGTATTTAACTATTAACAAATATAAACTGTGTCCCTCCTACATGCGCAGTTAGATCGCCTGCCAATTACTTTAATTTTTGAGCAAATACAAACAAACAAGTTAGATATTAATTGATTGAATAAAGTATACATTTTACATAACGCTGCAGCCAAAGTTAAATTACCTAAATAGTGATAAATATAGCTAAATCTATAAATTAAATTAAACTTAATATATAAATTTTTAATTAAACAATTTAAATAAGGAAATAATTTTTTCATGAAGAAAAATTAGGTTATTTAAAAAATAATCGTTAAAATTTTAGACATTTAAATAGGGGTTTTTTAATAGAATGCTAAGCGATCATAAATTTATCAATTTATCAGCGTGCAAAAAATTTCATTACTTATATAAAAGTTACAGATATGAGACAAAAGTAAGAATAAAAATAATATTTTAAGAAAGGACACTTGCACAGTTTCTCTATTGCACTAACTGTTTTCAATTTTGGTTACTTATCCTTTGAAAATCAATTTAAAAAATTTATTTAATTTAAATTTTAAACCCCATTCTGTGTAAAATAAATCTCGATGGTTGAGATCAAAATCAAATTTTTATATTAAGATTTTTGATTCACAGTATATACTTGCAATTTATTGTTTTCGTACAGAAAGGATTAATTTCTTACTGAAAGTGATGATGTTCACTCTTAGACGTTATGTGAGAACCGAGTGAAGATGTCACACCTAATGACAAAAAATAATACCTGAAATTCGGTGTGCAACCTTATATTCAGTTTTATAAAGACAATGAAAAAAAAAATTTAGGCCTTCATAAACATTAAATCTCACATGGGAGCTTGGAAATGGTTTTGATTTCTGTAGTTTATTTCTTACGATAATTTGTGTATAGACATTAGTTTATGGACCTATGGATATTTACTATATTACATTTTGATGGAGCAGAAAATAGAAAATCGTAAGCTCCGAAGCAATTAATGCCTTCAAAACAAAGTACATTTAATTTCTTCATGTCTTTTAATGACTTTCCGAAGTAAAATACGGTATTACTTTCGGTCGACTGTGAAATAGTTACAGCGTCAGAAATGTAAAAATTTTTGGACAAGTTACTTTTAATGTAAAATAAAAAACCCTTTTGCATTAAAAATATTATTTAAAAAAGCAGTTTAGTTTTAGTGAATTTTGGTTTTTATTCTTTTTTTTTCTACATGGAGAAACTTTATTATGAAACTTTTTCCTCGTGTACGGAAAGAAAGTAATTATTATATAACACCAAGGGGCGTTATTAAATTGAGTATTCATAAAAACACTATTTATCTTAATAAAATAAAATACACATTATTTCAGCAGTTACGGGATGAAATTGATTTTTATATGATGTTAATTGAATTACCGGCTGTAATTGCATCTCTGGGATGAGATTGTCAAATTGAATCGAAAATTTACTTTATCCCTACTTTTTTTTATTACGATCTTGTTTGATTTGAGTAGAAAATGATAAAGATCTCTAATTTCAGTATCTAAATTAATTGAATGAAGGTAATGAGTACATTTAGTTTAGCCGATTATTTAAGTTTATTTTGTCCTAACTTATATAAAAAAATTAAGTCTGTCTTTGAAAAAAAAAGTATATATATATGTTTAATTAATTAAGTTGGGTTTAGTCTCCCTGAATAAGCTCAGAAAAATATAAGAACAGTTTAGATTTAAAATCATTTGAATAAATAAGCACGCGTAAAGAATTAGGTGAAGGTAAGTCTAGAAGTCTGGTTAGAGTTACATCTTGATCCAGATAAACTGCTAAATTTAAAAATACTAACTTTCTGCATATAGTCAGTGCACATGGTGATAAATAGAGTCAATGATGATATAAACTTACATATTAATAAAAAGCTGAGAAACATATGCTTATCATAACTTTTACATAAGCCTTGTTTTCTAAAATAACACAATAATCCTGTCATTGTATTTTATTGGTTTTAATGAATAAAATTTTATTTTTATTTACTCTATCCTCATGTAATTTAAAAAGTTCTTATTAAAATGCTTCTTTATTTTATTACATAATGCATTATTGCTTTGTGATGATAATAATAATACATTATTGTTTAATATAATATAAAGCGATATAGTGTATATTGCTAAATTATATAGTTACATTATTCCAATCAAACAATACATTACTGGTACAGTAATACACTGCGCAAGTTTGGTTGTTTGTTAAAATTATTCAAATAATATATTAAATGTAATTGGCAACTTATAAATATACGTATGTTTTCAGTATACTAACGTTTCCAAAACATATTTAATTCATATAAGAACCAAATTCTTTTATTATTCTAATTAAGTAACGTATAAATCTGTTATTATTGATTTTAATTACCTGCATTCATCTTTTTAAAATGTAAATTTCTTTTAAATGTAATTACCAATTTTAATAGAACTTTTGTTCATCTTTCTTTCCGAAAAATTTAAGAATTTAAGAAAATTTTATTACGAGTAGCTTAAAAATAATCTTTTATTCAAATCTATTTCATATCAACGGTAGTTTTATACGGTTGATTAATTTTTACATATTTATTTGAATGAAAATGTTAATTTTTTTTACTGTTTTATTTACATTCAGTTTCCCAAATAACGAAACTATAAGTAAATGGTATAAACAAACATAAGAGAGAGGTATCCAGTGATACCTTCTAAGGCAATTTAATAAAAATTTGAAAAAAGAATAATACAATTAAAAGCACAATCAATAAAATATAACTAACAATCCACACAAAGTCCGCAATAAAGTACAAATAAATCAACACGTAATGAAAAAAAGCAAAAGGATAAATGGTCCACACAACAGTTAAATTGTTAATAAAAGAATGAAATTACAATTTTAATCACAAAACAGTTTCAAAATGCAATAAATGCAACCTTTTCTTATATTCTTACTGAAATCCATTACGTTAACAGCCATACTGTTTTCATGCGTGTTAAGCTTAAGATTAACACTTTATCTTTACTTAATCTTTACGTTAATCTTTACTTCAAGATTAACCGGTGAATTTCTTCACTAATAGGTGGTATTCCTGGGTAATAGAGGTCTCCTTGTTCTTCGCAAATCATGATGCTTCCGATATGTTCCTCAGTACTTTCTTCTGGATTATGTCGATATTACTGTTGCTTGTTGTACCTCAAAGTTGAATCACGTAGGCCCATATTGGCTTTAAAAACGCCAACAACAGTTTGTTATTTAACGACAATGCGGACCTCCTTCCTAGTAACCAGTTCAACCGCATAAGCTTGATATTTAATTGCTTTCTCTTTTCTCTCACGAGATTTTTCCATGATAGGCGCGCTCCAAATGACGACCTAGGTAACGTATGAGGGTCCGAATGAGGGATGTGAACTTCAACTAGGCAGACTCGTGAGCATACTCCGCTTCTCATTGGAAACGTATTGACTCGACTTTGGAGTATTCACATGTACCTTCCATTTAGTTAGCCATTTACTGAGAAGGTCTTACTCTTTAATTCCGATTGCAGTTTTTCCGACGCTACTGTTGGGTTAACATCAATCGCCATAATCGCCATGTCATCCGCAAAGGACATAATGATATTTTCTTGGCTCGGAAGATCAGCAGAGTAAATTGAATACAGAACCGGGCCCAAGACTACACCTTCCGGAACTCCCGATTTTGTATCAAAAACGACTGATAATTCTTGGTCATATTTAATCAGCGTGGCTAATATACACTGAGTTGAGTAAGGTAATGATGTCTTCATAAATTTATGTCCATAAAAGTTTGGAAATGAGCTAACTCATTTCGAAAAAATGTAGAGTAGCACAATAGGATTCTTTAAACAAGATTTAAAACTTATTACAACTTTTTTTGCAAGTATCAAAATGTGTTCCCATAATAAAATATTTGTCTCTGTGTTTTTAATAACTGAGTATTAAAAAATACATCCTAGTATTAAAAAATAAATCCTGTATTAAAAAATACAATTTGAAGAAGATTTTTACAACGAAGATTTGAGTTTTTAAATAGAATTATTCCTGAAGAAACAAAAAAATAAATTTATGAAACGATTTAATTGTAGCTTATTTAGTGCAGTTGTCATTAAATTATAGATGAATAAAGCTAATAATAATTTTGCTGATCTTACCGTTATTTGCTCTTGAGCTTAAAATTTAACTATTTGTTCAGATTATAAAATCTTTTTTTAATTTTCCTGAAGTTACTTATTCTATTATTTGTTTGTTTTTTTCCAATGAAAAATAACTAAATATATTTTAAACTGATTCGTCGAACTACCAACTTAAATAATAAAAATATTACGCAAAAATTCATTTATAAACCTCACCAATAATTTTTAAACTTAGTTAAAAACATCTCAGATGACAATATTTAGGGATATATTTATCATAAATTATTTTTTTAATAGTTATATATTTGTATATATATACACTTCTACCCATATGTTAACACTTATTCCTACTCTGATAATATATATCATATTTAGAGAAAGTAATTAAACTATTTCAAGCCGATAGAATGAAACAGCAAAAAAGGTAAAACAAACCGTTAAAAAAACTTACTTTTAAAGGAATATTATTATGCCTCTACCGAAATAATAAGGGCTGAAAACTCTTTTCACCCCTTTTAATCTCTTATTAGAAAAAAATATTAAATGCATTGGTTGGAACCAAACAGCATGTTTTTAGGTTATATGTAGATATATGTAAAGAAATAGAATTTATTACTCATGCGCGCACAAAATAACCAACTATATAAAACACAATTTTATGCAATTTGTATTTATTTTCAGATAGATTTTTTAGCTTTATTTTGTATATTTTGGGCTCAGCCCTTCAAGAAATACAAAAACGGCATAAATAAATTTTTGACCGAAAGGTATACGTTAAATACTTTTGACAAAAGGTACTGATATCAATATCTCTCCTAAATAATGATATATAACAGTCGCGAAGTAAAACTATCAAATCTGTTGTCATTCGCGGAATCGAACTCGATTCTTTAAGTATATCAATATATTCGTTTTGGGTTTAGATTCATTTTACAATTCTCTCGTATAAAATCATTTGTTTATAACTGTAATGAAATAGTCAGATCTGATAAGAATGATTCCTGACTGCCAGCTGGTTATCAGTGGTTGAATCTCTGAAAATGACTTGCAAAACATTTATTTTATCCTAACCCTCCGTCACTAAATGAATATAAACGAGGATAAGGGATGTATTCTCTTTTTAAATATTAATAATTTTTTTACCACAATGAAGCTATTTAATGACAAGATAATTTATGACACTATTTACGAATTATTATAACTGGAATGAAATTCCTTACGAGGTATCACAATTATCGAGGAATTGTTAAATAAATATCAAGGTAGGGTGTTATGAACGGCGGTTACTTATGCTGCCGTGTGCCTAATAACCGGTGCTGGTGGAAGGGGTTAGGTGGTTGTGCCGGTGGCTGTAACCTCAGGTGCGCCATTATCCTTAATGAAAACAGCTTAACCTAACGCCCCCCATTCCATTTCGTCCCGTCTTTACAACGGATGTCGTCGGCAATCACGGAACATTCTCCTCCTCCCGCACAATTACCATTAACACCTCCCGTTCTATCCGGTGTACCCCCAGCTACTGTCGGTCGCCCTCATTACACTCTGTGAACCTCCTCGTTTCTAACCCTCTGCTTTACTCTACTGAACTGATTAAATAAAACGCTCTTTAAAAAGTTTAATAGATACTAACAAAAGAGTACTGTTCTTCTAGTTGCAGATATGTATTACCAAGCTAATAATTTTCTTCTCTTTTCTCTGTCTGCCTGTAAAGACAGTTGTTATATCTGTATTTTCTTCCAATATTTTATTACTAATTTGATATTTCAGTAATTAGATATTATTTACGAAACACTAGGATAACTGCCTAGTGAACTTTTAGATCCATTTCCTCCTCGCATACAGTAGGAGACGAGCTGTATCGTTCATCATCACATGTGGATCCATACTGTTCTCGCTTACATTCTTTGTATTTTTTTTTTGGATAGATACCACTGCATGTGGTATAATCGGACTTACTAATATCATTGCACATGTTAAGTTTTATTTTCGTGAATTCCGTTTAGAAAACAGTTTTTACATTTTTTCTTTTTTTTTTACAGTGAGATTTTAAAAATTTCGATGATATAGCTAAATTGAGCTTTGAGAAATCTAATATGAATGTATAAAGTAAAAAATCAAATGTACATTATGAAATAACTTAGAATAAAATTAATTTTGTTTTTTATACGAACTTCTACAATAATTTTTTGCCTTTGTAAATAAGAAATATTCATTTCTTGGAAATTTCTTTTAAGGTATCACCAATTTTTATTGCGAAATATGAATCTAATTTTAATCAGTATTCGTTAACACTAAGAATCTAATTTTCACCAGTTTAAAAAATAGCCAGGATTCCTTCCTAAGTAATGTAATTTGTTAAAAAAATTGAAATCTTTGCTACTGTAAATGGTGCTTTTCTACATTAAGTGGCCGGCAATTTTCTGTAATATTTGCATGCTTTGAGATTTAGAAGTTTGATTTGATTTTTGGTAAGGGTATATCTCATTACTTACCGGTAATGGTAATTTATTTCATCTATTTCATTTCTTCATCAATTTCTTACTCCTCGTTAAAGTAATGTGAATCACGTTTGAGGTTTTAATAAAAAAAAAATAATAATAAAAAATAGCGTCTTGTTTCTTTGCTACTAGGATCCTAATATTTCTGAACGTTTTCTCAGATTATACCCTGAAAAAATAACCTTTCTTCTCCATTTTAAGATCACTTTTCTATGAGTTGGAGGTCGTGCTTTCAACCAAGTAATAATTTAAAATTATACATCTAATAGAATCCTTTCAATATTATTAAAACTGGTTAATATTTTTAACATGTCGTTGTTTTTATTCGACGAAATAAAAAAAGTGAAAATTTTGTTTTCTATCTACGTATGTCTTAATACTGTCCAGTACGCTTTCGGATACTGTTTTGAAAAATATTCGAAGTTTTATTTGGAATCAATTAAAAATATACCTTTTTGTATTTCTTCAATAATAAATATCAATATATTTTAATATTTCCTAATAATATCTTCAATTCGCGTTTTTTTAGTTGGTTCTCTTTTTATACGTATTTAAACAAATACATTTTCATCAAAAATATAATAAAAAGATAATTAATAAACCAAAAAATTCTTTGTAAGAAATGAATCTTGTAAAATGATAAGCAAATAAACGATAAACTTTGTTTAATATGACTGATCATAATTCCAAGCAAAGAGGAACACTGTATGAATTCAGTGTCAGTGACTGTCACAATACTTCACTGTTTTTCACAAAAATAGCAGTCAGTTTTTAATTATTTAAAAAACTTACTTTAATACCGAACAAATGTCATATATCCGTCCATCTGACTAAAATATTTTAATAATGAAACTAGGAAGCAGGAATGTAACAGTAATAGTAAATCTAAGTAACTTTCCTGATAAACTAGTATAGAAAAATTAGTATAAATCTATTTTGAATTACTTTACCCAAAAAATGGGCATGTATTTCATATTTCATGTTGACTGCACTGCTGTGATTATAGTACCTTCCTAAATATTGTATACTACTAGCAGAATATTCATGCTTTGCTACAGATATTTTAATTATTTCAATTGTACGTAAATTTTAGTAATGCAAATGTAAATATTTATTTTGATTTTCAAAGAAGAAATATTCTATAATTAAGACATAATAGAAGAAATAATATTGGATAATTTATAATTTTCCTATGAAAGTAGATTCAGTTCATACAAAACAAATTTAGAACATAGTTGTAACTATTGAAAGAAATATAACAACGATTCTACATAAACTACATTTTTAGCTCACATTCATTTCATTACTTTATCTTTTTTTATTATTTACTATTCAATTTATCATTTTCCCTTCTGTTATTAAACTTTATGCAGTTTTTTTGCGTTTATTTTTATTTAATTTAAATTATTTAATTATTATTTATTACTAATTAGTGTTTACATTTTTATCAGTTATTTTATCAAATAACGTTTTTATGTTTAAGGTATATTGATTAAATATTTTTAACAGCATTTTATGCAACTGAAATGCACTAGAAAAATATTCTTGTAGTACAAACACAGGAGGAAAGCAATCATATATCTTGATGGTAGCATACAAATAAAAATGTATGTGTATTTTACATTGATTATCATTGTTAGATCATTACGTATAGATATGTGTTAACGAAAAAAATCTAACATTTAAAACAAAAAACAATAACTTATAAATTTATTTTCCTTAATGAAATGAACTGGAATCGGACCCCTTCCTTTGAAATATGTATTATAAATATGACTGTTCTCTTGCTTAAATTTAGCTTAACAGTTTTAGAAAAAGTATGAATAAATTTATCATATTTTAGAAAATTTGTAGTACTTACATATCAGTCATTTTGTTTATTAGTTGGATGAGACTACGTTTTATGAACAGACTATACCATACGAATGAGGGACGTAGACCAGAGTTGTTCCCTTATGGGACTGATTCTGAAGTCACATACAAGAATGTTGGAGAAGAAGAATGTACATATATTCCACAATTAAACCACATATGCGCATAAATCCTTTTGATAAAGTATCCGAAGTCTAAAACATATCAATACGAGATAAATATTAAACTATAAAGACTGGAATACTAAACACTAAACTACATAAAACGTACTTTTATGACTGTATAGTAGAAGGACTACGTCTGAGCTGCAGGCTTTCTTTAATAGATACATTCAAATCTTGTTTAGATCAATAAATTACCTTCTTCATTATTGTTATTATTATTACTATTATTTACTAGGCAATTAACTTCCATATTATATATTATATTGATTTTTATATTGTACAGTTCACTTTTCAGTTACTGTATAATAACACCATTATAATAGTGATCTTAACCTTTAATTATTTGTCTCGTTAATTGTATGTAGGATTCATGTATGAAAAAAACTAATATTTTAAAAGGTTCTCCTATTCTTTAATCTTTGTACAAGGAAGTATTGTAATCGATAAAAATTTCCGTTTTCAGATTTTAACGAAACTATCCATTTTGGCCATCCCTGAATCTATTTTGACTAGTTTCGGCGTCTGTACTTACGTACGTATATATCTCGCGTAACACAAAAACGATTAGCCGTGGAATGTTGAAATTTTGGATTTAGGATTATTGTAACATTTAGTTGTGCACCTCCCCTTTTGATTGCATTCGACTGGACCAAAAGTGTTCAAAAAAGGTCTAAAATCCAAAAATTTGGGTTTTTTACTTTTTCTTAACTGTAGTAATAAGCCCTCATTGAGAGCTTTTCAACGACTTATCATAAGTGGTACTTATTTTCATTGGTTTCAGAGTTATAGCACAATGAAATAATAATTAATGAAATATTTGGATCTTACAAGGGGAAGGAAATGAAGTCGGTTTGAATCCGACTTCATTTCCTTTTTTTAATTTAATATATTGATTTATTAATAACCTCTGATTATTAATAACCATTATTTACCTCTGACTGTAAAAAAATTACAATAAATAAGTCAATAAAAAAAAGAAAAAATGTAATAAAAAAGGTATGTAATTTAATAGGCGTACAAGGAAGTCATGTGATGTCTATATCAGATTTTTAAATACTAAATATATATATGGTATATATATTATGTCAGTAAATATAATAATTTTTTCATTATAGAAAAGTGTAATCGATTTACACTATACGTTCCAGTGTTTATTACGGTTTCCCATGCTTGAGATACAATCGATGCTAATCTGATTTACTTTTTCTGAGAGTACTGATATTTGTTATAAAGCCAATCCTACATGAACAGAATAAATATTTCATTCATAGAACTGAACATCAACTATATTTTGGTGAGATCGATACGCTGATGTGCAACCATGAGAAAAACAAAACGAGCATAAAAACGAGAAACCATATCTTTCCACACTTTCTTTAGTAAACCATAATATGGCGTGGAATAATAGTTATTCTTAATATATCGTATTTGGATGTGGCTATTGTTCGTATTAAGTCGCCTACAACTGACACGGTTATGGGAGTTAACACAAAATATATCTTATCTTTATTACGAATATTTGTTTTTATTATTAAAAAAAATTAATTGTAACTTTTTAGTAAATTAGATAAGCTACACTAATATTTCTTGCAGGGAAGTACGCTGTGCTGTTGCGATGCAGTAGAGAATCGACTGAACTATTAAAAATAATTTACATTTCTCATTGACCTCTGTTCCATTTTTCCACCACCGGTCAAAATTATAAATGATTTTACTTTTTCAATTGCTGTTTTTAAAACTATAAACGGAGAAAATAATGTGCTGAATATCTGAGAAACAGATATACTTTTTTATATTCTCTGAATACTAACGAAACGAATTTAAATGATAGTAAAAATGAAAGTCTATTTTTACGGTCATGTTTTTCACATTGTTTTATGGAAATTACGGAGCTTGGAAATAGCATACACTTTTATAAAATAAAAATTGTGATACGTTTCTTGTTGCATAATTGTATGAAAAAAAGTAAATAGAAAAGAATGGGCAGTAACTTGATATATAATGATTTTATGTAATATTTATTAACTCATTCATAAATATTCGTTTTGGTCTTCTTTGGATCGCGAGGAACTCGTTGCTTGATGTTGAGTTTGAATTTTTTTGCTTTCGCGAGCTTTTTCATATTTTCACTATGATTCCTGTTCTGTTCGTCAATCCATTTCTTAACTGTTCTTGGTTTCTGATCTTTATTTTTGAAATTCTTATTTCTGTCGATTATTTTCCCGAATTCATCTCTATCTTGTATGGTGTCTTCTGTAACCTTCATTTCCTCTAGGTTCTTTTGCATTTCTTTAATCCAGTTGGTCGTTGTTTTCATCTGTGTAAGGTGGTTGAAGGTCTTTTTGGTCAGTCATTCGTTCATTCTTTTGAGATGTCCGTAGAATTTTGACCATCTCTTCCGCATGGTGTCTGTGAAGGTCTCTTTGTAGAGGCTCTCGTTCTCCGTATTTTCCAAATGCCGTCTTCTATTACCTCGGTCCTAATATTTTACTAAGTATTCACCTTTTTCTTTTCTCAATTTATTGTATTTCTCCTTTCTTACTGAGTGTTAAGCATTTCGATATTCATAGCCCTTCCGGTTTGATGACCGTGTCATAATATCTGATTTTGGCTTTGTAGGATAAACTACATTTGTGGTATCTCTTTTGCGTAATTCCATATGCTCATTCAATTTTTTAACCCGTTCTATATTTGCTGTTTTATCCAGTTCGTTGGGTTGTGTCCCTTTTCCTAAGTATTTAAAGTTGTCTACTCTATTAATGTTGCCGTATTTCGTCTTCATGTATTTTTTCTTTTGGTGTTTAATTTCCATGTATTCTGCTCTTTCGTAAGAAATTTTTAGACCAGTTTTACTAACTATTTCTTGTATTCTCTCTATCATTACTTGCGCTCCTTCTTGTTCTACGCTATTAAGGCGATATCATCTGCAAACGCTAAACACTCTATTTTCCTGTTTCTTAATTCTTTCCTTTTGACGTCTTCTTTTTCCATTTATTGTTTCCATGTTCTTATTATTTTTTAAATAATTAGATTGAATAGATTAGGCGATAGACCATCCTTTTCTCACTCCTGTTTTTATTTCAAACGGTAACGATATTTCTCCAAGGAATTCAACTTTGGTGGTGATGTTGGTTAGGGTTTGTTTGACTAGAGTTCTTGTTTTCCTGTTGATGTAGAATTCTTCTTGAGTTTTAAGAGTAATTGTATGTCAATGCAGTCGTACGCTTTTTTGAAATCCACGTACTTGACAACGGTGATGGTGCATCTTAGTGCTTGGAGTCTCAATATGTTTTTTTGAGGCTGAAGATTTGTGTTCCTGACAGTGAAGGGGAAACGGAACTTGTTAAAAATTAAATCTTTTTATATTTAAGTTTTTATATATAACATAAAAACATATGTTCAAAAGAAATTTGTCAATGTAACGCATAAGGTAGAAAGGAACAAGTTAGTGACAGTTAAAATAATATTTTTGCTTGGTTGCATTGATATTATTGTGGCCGAGACTATTATTTGTAAGCAATACAAGTAGGATTATCCTATTCCTAAAATAAATTGAAATGAAAACATATGAAAGAGACTATTTTATGGGTAAATATCTTATACAAGGATATATTCAGGAAAATTTATTAACGTTAGAACTTCAGGATCGTATTGTAAATTTTATGTAGTGTCTTTCTGAAATAAACAGCGTTTGAGTAGAGATTCTAAATCATTTTCGAAAAGATGATTTCGAAAAGTGGAAAAAGAGAAAGACTATGTAAGCCGAAATGGCCTGGGTATTTCAAATAATTTTTTTTATTTCCCTCGAAACTAGTAAGCTATATTAGAAACACCATAATGGAAAAAGACGAGGCTTTATACCAACTAACTTTAAAGAAATTAGAAAAAATAAAACGCTCAAAAAATCCGTTTACGAATAAATTTTTATTTATTTTGATTAGTAAACAATCATCATCATCATCAGCGATCTGTAGAAAGAGTACATAAATAGATTACAGAAACAGCGTTGAAAGTAAAGAATACATATAAATGTAGACGTTCCAGGCAATTCAGATCCAACCCGAATTACCAACCCGAGTTAGCTTAAAGATATTTGAATAACTGGAACCTCAAACTTAGGTTACCCACCACGATCTAATCTACGCCTCTTAAACAGAGTTGGATAAAATAAGAGTTTATCTTAAGAAAAGTAGAAACAGCGTGAACCTAAAACCATTCTTTCCCGTCACAAGATTAAAGCTATCTCCTCCTACGAACAAATTTAAGAATAGGGATATTCAGAGGGTTATTATAAAAACATTATTTAACTTTTAATTATCAAGAAAAAAGAACAAAGTTTTAATAAATTAAAAACTGTGAAATTGTGTTTATTTTTAATAAATTAAAAATTTAAATTTGTGTGTATTTTCACATTGCACACAATTTAAAATTGTGTGTATTGCGAAAATTGTTACGATATCTGTTTCTCATTATTGTGATTTCTTTAACATTATTTATAAAGTAATTTTCCCAGTTGTATAATTAGTTTTTATTACAGACTTTTTTACATTATTTTTTTCTGTTTAGCCTTCGGAACCACCGTAAGATATTATTTTAGAGGATGAATGAGGACGATATGTATGAATGTAATGAAGTGTAGTCTTGTGCAGTCTCAGGTCGACCATTCTTGAGATGTGTGATTAATTGAAATCCAACTACCAAAGAACACCGGTATCCACAATCCAGTATTAGACCCGTATAAAAAGCCTTTACTAGCATTTTAACCTTAGAACTCTCGACATCGAAATAGCTGATTTGCGATGACGAGTTCACCACTAGACCAACCCGGTGGGTAGACTTTTTTATTACTCTTGTTTCCTGTAATTTTGTGACCGGTTTCCAGGTAATATTGGACTGTCACAGATTTCTGTGGTATTGTAAATTTACAGTAAGCAAAACTCTTCTTCATTTTAATTATATTTAATCTTTAAATTACTGTGTCGTGTGAATCCCATATTGTAATTATTATCATTAGAAATCAATTTATAAATGCAAGCTTATTTTTTATTTCATACAATTTATCATTGTTCTTTTCATTAAAATTTCCTAAATTTCAAAGCATACACGCGCGCGCGTGCACACACACACACACACACACACAAACACACACATACATACATACATACATATATATATATATATATATATATATATATATATATCTGTACCTATGAAACATCTTCTCCTGACTCAATGATTCATCAACGTTCAACAAAAGCTACTGAAGATAAATTGATGAAAATTTGTATACATGTTCTCACGGTTTGAGAACACACTAAGAAAGAATTTTTTGAAATTCCGAGTTTAAAGGATTAAAATGGAGTAACAATGAAATTTACCATTTTTTTTTTTTTAATTTCTCGGTAACAAATGAAGATATCAACTTGATTTTTGGTGTGTGTGATCTTCATGTGAATATCTAAAAAGTAATTTCTAGGTTTTTCAAAATTCATCTTTGAAAAAGGTAAAAAAATTTCAAAATTTTTTTACCTTAGTCGGAAATGAGGAAAATTTACAATTTTCCTCATTTCCGACTAAAATAAGTGAAATACTAAAATATACTAAAATAAGTATACTAAACGAGTTATTCAGTAGAATTGTGTTTGAAAATATTTTTTTTCAGATAAATATGTAAAAACCATTTTCGGGGTTTTTTGAATTTCGATTTTTTTTTAGCGGGTGCAACAGTATACGGCTCAACGCGACTGGCTCACCTATCTCCCGTTACTCAAAAAACATAAAATAAAAAAAATTGAATACGACTGGAAACTGACTATATAAATTTAATTGATATGACAGGCAAAAACGTAATTGGGATGATAAATAATTTTAATTCAGATCTTAACTTTTATTCTTTTCTTATAAAAATATGATGTCAAGAGAAATTAGCGACTTCTAGAATTGAACATTTTTATTTGTACGATGTTTTTCTTTCTTATAAACAAATAAGAAAAGAGTTATATATCTCTTTCTTTTCAGACACTCGAGATCTTTTAAACTCTGTGACCATAAAACAGAACGTAAGATAAATAATAAAAATTTAGCTGTTGCTTAGCAATAAACAAAGACAAAGGTTTAGGTCGTTTATGATTTATGAAACAATTTTCGCTTCGACTGAAATTTTTCCTTGTTATGAGTTATCATACCAGAACGGAAGTTTTCTGGCGGTGATATTGGAAGGTATAATGAATGTGTAATAATAATCGTGTGTGCGTGTATATTTATGCGCGCAATGAAGACCAATCTAACAAAGTGCTAGTGTCCCTTTGGCTTTACCTCACAGTTGATCACGTGCGTCGGTTCAAATACGATCAATATTAACATCGCAGCCGTTACACTGGTCCGCACTTCATCATTATTCCTCGTAATAATAATAATAATAATAATAAAAAAAAATAATAATAATAATTATAATTACGTTCTGTTGTGGATGGTCGTTTTTAACGTTCTCTAAACTCTAAAATTTAAAATGTGGGACGGTTTTTCATAAAATAGAAAGATGATTTAGTAGATACTTTTATAATATTCTATCCCATAATTTGTATGATAGTAACTTTTATTAGCAATGTATAAGTATTTTTACAACTGCTACTGTACACGTTTGTTTAGCGAAACTGAATTAAACAAAAACTTGTAGATTCTTCCGTTCGTTTAAATTTGTTTGTAACAATTTCTTCCTAATGTAAAACGTGAGGAAATTTAAATTTATAATATTCTACGCATATTTATACCTAGCATTTAATTATATGAACATAAGTGACAATATTATATATATTTTATTTTCTTCCCTTCTTTTTTCTTCTAGAGGATAATCAGACATTATTTAACTGGTTGGACGCTAATATTCATTCCTTTCTCTTTTTTGTACTACAATACAAATATTTTTAATTCTTTTTATATTGTATATAGGTTTTATAGTCTACGTCCACAACAGTTATCTGTTTTTTTTTATTTCATATTTTTCTTCCGTTTTGAAGTTTGTATCTCTTTTACAACCTCTGTGTTGTCAAATTTACTAAGCCTGATATGTAGAATATGATTATTATATATGATTAATATATTTTATGACTCGTACACCTGGTTCATCTTTTTACAAAATTTTAAACAAGTTAGTGTCTTTTCTTCTATTCATATTAAAACCCCTTCACTTTGAACCTTATATAAACATCTTCATTTTCAGCAACCTTCAGTTATTGTAAATTTCAACAGCCTTTATTCCCTTCCTTTCTAATTCCCCTTCTTACAGTATTTACTACTAAATGGTGCTACATTAAAAATAATATAAAAATCGATATATCTATATATTTATATAAAGAATGGTTACTATCTTCCTGTGCTCAGCTGAATTACTACATAACGCTAAGTTTCATAAGAGGTGGTGTAAGTTAAGTTGTTGCTTTCCATGATGTACCAGTTAATTTTTGTGGCTGTGACTATGTAAAGAGCATAGGATTAAGGAAGCGGCAAAGTCAAAGTTGTCTGTATGAGTATCGGTAATCAGTGCATAACTAGTCCTTATGGTGAACAAAATGAGTATGTCAGATGAAGAGCTGAATATTAAGTATTATTTTCATTTCAATGGGTTGGCATGCTGATGTGCAGCAATATATTCGACCCAAAGAAAAAGACAAGGTAAATTAAATTTAAAAAAAATTAAAAAATTACTAAATGTATGAATGAAAGCATCCAATCGCATAGCTGAACACGGAACGGTTTTTTGAGTGCATAAAAACAGTTTCTTATAGCTAAAAGCAAATATGTCATGTTTTTACTGAAATCCATTAGAAGTAAGTGACATAAAAATTCCACAAAAAGAGAAGGGGAAATATGAAAAAAGAAAAATCAACAAATAAAATTGCAAATTGTATTGTGTTTAATTTTGACTTAGTTTTTTTTCTAAAATTCAGTAATTTAAATTAAAATTAAAAACAGTGTTTTTTTGCCGATCAGGCATGACATCTACGCCCACACTTAAAAAAAAAATTGTTTTACGTTGAGAAGAATAAAGTAGATAAAACGATAATTTATTTTCTATAATTGTCACTGTTATTCTTTTTATGTTCTCTGATACAGTTCTGATATTGTACTAAGTAAATGGTATTTAATGTTATTATATGAGAGAGAAAAAATCCATAGAATGTTTTGTTTTTGGATATGTTTTATTCAAACATTCAAACATATTTACTATTGCATAATAGTTAACAAACTAAATAATTTTTATTTAAATTAATAAGCACCGAGTCCAATCTCTAAACATTAATTAATATTCTTTACAATTGATTGCATGATTTCTAGTTATAACAACAAAGCAAAATAGAGCTTATATCTATACGCAGCCATATAAGTAAAAGCATTTTGTAACCGTAATTAAATTGAGATGTCGATCTACGTTGAAACTGGTTGGTATTAGAATACATTTTAAAATTATGAATATTTATTTTATTTATCCAGGTGGATGTAAATGTTGTAAGTTATCATTTTGTCAAAGTTAATGAAAATATAACAAATTTTTAAGAATTTCTACCATGTTTTTCATCTTGAAAGCATTTTGTAATTATTTTTTAGTTGAGTTACAAGATGGTATTGATCAATTTACAAGTTTAATATAGTACTTGAAAATATAATTTTGTTTTGCTTATGTATTTGATATTATTTGTTACTTCTACATTCTTATAACATATGAAATATAAGTAATGCACTAATTAACAATTTTCGTAATTATTTTTTCTTTCGAAGGCTTTATTTCGAACTCATTATTTTATAAATTGTAATCACTAGGTTTAATTATAGTTATATAATGTTAGTTTAGAATTTTGAAAAGTTTTCCTTTTTATATACTTTTTTTTTACTTTCTTGTACAAAAATTTCGATTTTCAGATTTCAACACAAATATCCATTTTGATCATCCCTGGATCCATTTTGACTAGTTTTTAACATGACATCTGTACGTACGTATGTATCTCGCATAACTCAAAAACAATTAGCCGTAGGATGTTGAAATTTTAGATTTAGGACTGTTGTAACATCTAGTTGTACACCTCCCTTTTTGATTGCAATCGACTGAACGAAAAGTGTCCAAAAAGCCCAAAATCCCAAAAAAATATTGGATTTGGGCTTTTTCTTAATTGCAGCCCTCATTGAAAGATTTTCAACAATATATCATAAGTGGTACTTATTTTCATTGGTTCCAGAGTTATAGCCAAATAAAACATCTGGATCTTAGAAGGGGAGGGCATATCGGTTCGAATCAGACTTTATCTCCTTTTTTTAACTTTTTTTTTAATTTAAATATATTGACTTATTAATAATTATTAACCTCTGATTGTAAAAAAAATAACGATAAATAATAATAAATAAAAAATAACTGAAGTTATAATGAAATAAAATTTGATGTACTTTTCATTTTAAAAATATGTACATGTAATCTAATAGGCGTACAAGGAAGTGATCTGGCGCCTACATCAGATATCTTTGTAAAAAAAAAAAAAAAAAAATGGTGTGTTACAATATTGTCTTTTTTGATTCGATTTCATTTTCGTCTTATTTCTTCATTCATTTTTAATATTTTTTCATCATTTTCATGTTTATGCAACATAAAATTGCAGCTTTTAATACTATGATTTGCAGAACAAATCTGGTACCGCTTTATCTGTAGGCTTATTGTAGAAAAATTAATTTTATTAGATTCAACGAGTACAATGATTTTACTAGAAAGATCATTGGGAGCAAATTAATAAAAATAATAAATAATAAAATAAAAAAAATAATAGAAAAAATTTCACGAATGCAGTAAACAATCTCATTTCATATCATTGAACAAGAGGATTGGATAAAGCTTAGGAAAAATTGTAAACTTGTGAACACCCTTCGTAAAATAATAAAGTAAAAATACTTTTTTAAATCAGAATTTTAACGTAATCGCGGTTATGATTAGAAAGTTTTTATAAACGCCAAAGAAGAAGCTAAATCTGTCAAAAAAGCAAGAATTTGTTAAGATAATAACTGTAATTAGAAAAATATGTAGAGAAGACTAAAAGGAAGATTGAAGCTAGAATAAAACAATATTTGGCTCATTGCAGATACTTTAAAAAGCTGTAGCTCAGCACTGGTTCGAAAATCGTCAAAACCATTATTAGAATTAATTAGAAAGGAACATTTTTAAAAAAATGTGTGTTTCAACAATGCAGAAACTTAATTTTGAACAACTAAATAAATTAGTATCTAATAATCTTTTTGAATTTGAATTTTGTTAAATATCCTTCTGTATAAGTCTAGAATCATAGAAGTTTATCCCCTCAATTAAATTACATTATTGGTGGGAACCGTCTCTTTCATTGGTTTAAGGATCATGTCGTCTTTGTCTTTCTTGAAATAAGTTTTATCTCAATATAGTAATAACACAATTTTACTGTTCATAAGTCGCGATGGAAGGTCTGAATCAAAGGTTTCAGTGATTTTTTTGTCTCCTTTATTTACTCCGTCGCCCGGAGCTGGACCTGCACTTAAGCTTAAACTCAGCTCCGAGGGGTGCCATTGGCTCAAACCACCTGGGCAGCAACCCCGGGTCCGGCTATGCCGTCCCCAAGGTCCCTACTCAGGCAGCCGGGATAGGTCTTCGCGTACCATGCCTCTAATGAATGGTTTCAATGATTTAGACATTTTTAGCTTTACGCTTTCTACTTAGATTGTTTAAAATGATGATAACTGTTTGTATTTTTTTACTTTTATTCTATAAAAGTAAGTACCATTTCAAAATACTCGTTTTATATTTATTCTTAACAACTGTTTCTTTGTCAATTAATATTTTATTATTATTATTATAGTTATTATTATTTCTTTTTTCATTTATTTATTTACTTATTTTCGTACGTATATTTTTCCTCAGTATTTACTGATGATGATCGTTTAATAATCGATTTGGCAAACTAGTAAAAGTTTTGCAATTGGTTTTTAAAACATAATCCTGTTTTCCAATTTGTTTCAATAACCTTTTAGCATAGCTGTTTATTTAATTTTTTATCTCTATAGAAATGAATCTACGAGTGTGTCGTTTCATCAGTTAGTATGTGTTATTAACTTTAAATTGTTGAGGATTTCTATGTCATTTTTGATCTTTCAGAAACATAGGTTGTTGGTAAATTGAATAATCTGTGAATCATGAATTTAAAAGCAAAGATTTCACATAAGGTTAAGTGTTTGAGTTGATGTGACTATATTTAGGAATTATGTTCATTGTGTCTGAGTTTGAAGCTTGACAAATTAGTCTTCATAAAAAAAAGTTGGGAACAACTTTTTTTGTTAATTTATGCGATTTAATTTAATTACTGAATTTATCTTCACATTATTTAAGAAAACTAAAGAAAAGGGCCCTTTTTGACAGATTTTTACGTACAAGAGTTATTAATGTGTATTTGTAAGCCGATAGGAAACTTATAATAATTTTAACTAGGTAGAATTATGATTATGAAATATAATAAGACTTCTTTTATTATCCTTATTATAAAATACCGGGAAAGGTATAACGTGCATTTTGTGATGAGTGTCCTTTTTAGTTTGAAACTGCAATTTTTATTAATTAATTTTTGGTGATAGTGAGGTGAAAACTTGTACTAATTTATTCTGTTTATGTTAAGTTATGAATCTAAATTTGTACTCATATTTATTGGTGTTCTTTAATTAAGTGTAACAATATGTTCTCATGACGTTGTACAATAAGATGATTAATTAGAGTACTACTATGTAGCAAAGATATGTCATATCATCTCGTGCAAATAGTCTGCTTTAGAATTTCATTGCACTTGATGTCTTTCAGAATTATTCAGTAAATTTTTTGAAGTATTTATTAATAATATTTACCTCTATTTACAGAAACACCGCATATTAATTTCTTTATACGTGACTTATAATAGGATTTTTAATTTAAATATCTTCGGCTTCGGTCGGAATCATTCGGATATTTACAGTACACTCGGCTCCTTTCGTATGAATTCGACTGCTGACGATTCAGCGGCTCCTTACACCGTCATTCGGCTCCTTTCGGATGCACTCGACTCCGGACTATCACACGGCTCCTGACATTACACACGGTTCTTTCGGATACACTCGGCTCCTGGCGAAGCAGCGGCTCCAACATTAAGTAAGTCCAGTACGTAGTCTCTTTTCACTTATTCTTATTTTTTAGTATAAAAACTTTATTTTCCAATTGCTAGAACGGTCAAAAACGTTTACCGTCCAAAAAATAAATAAAAAACGTGAAACAGCTACGGTAACTACACAATTGTGGAACCGTAATTTGTGTAACCACAATTTTTTTATGTTTAATTATTCGGGTAAATTAAAATTTATTAATCTTCAATTCAAATAAATATAAAACACATTTGTATTTGTGTGAATAGTATTTAGTATTAGTTATAAATATTTTTGTAAGCTACGAATTATAATAACCATTAGTGCTTTAATATCTTTAATTTAGTATCTTTAGTATCCATTAAGTAATGCTAATGTATACATATAGTAAAAGGTTTCTGTATGACTACCTTTCTCAAGCAAAATATAAAAAGATCTGTGAAACTCCTTCGATTGGATAAGTAACGTAGTAACTTTGTTACTACGTTATTAATGTACATAGAAAAAAACCGCGCTAAGTTATATAAGTAAAGTAAATTTTTGCTGTTCCAGTTATATATGTATATGCGTCAGTACAGATACACACACGCGCGCGCGCACACACTCTTACACACACACACACATACAGAGAGAGAGAGAGAGAGAGAGATTCAGAAAGAGACAGAAAGAAAGAGAATGAGTATTGAATCTATTAATCAGTACCGATGTATGATTTTTCAGATTTTTTTTTTGTTTTTTATAAGAAACTATAGGTTATTAGACTTATATTCAAGCTCCGTTTTGACCTAAAATATTTTCAGGGCCTCTATGTTGCAGGAAAATAGCAAATAGATAATAACAAAGTTCTAAAGATTCGAAGTAAATCCATGAAAAGATGTACCATGAAAAAAATTAAATTATAAATATTTAGCAGTAAAAAGAACAACATAAATAAACTTTAACAAATTAGTAAAAAATAAGCAAATACAGAGTTTTATTATTATAATATCGATTTTTATAGGTAGAAATTTAAATCGATTTACTGGAAATATTTTTCAGTTTATTTATTGGTAGGGTAAAACTTGTAAAAACATCGATGATTAATATCACCGATTTATTTGACAAATACATGAATCCCTCCCCTTACGCACAATGTACGTAAGACAGACTTTTAAACTAATAGATTCATTACAATGCGGCAGACAGCATTCCGCACCGCACTGGGGTCTTTAGTCGGGCATAAGCAAGCGCGTGACTCACAACACTTTAAGTGATTACTTTCCATTGCTTTTCATTGTACTTTTGTACTGAATCCATTTTACCACTCTGCCGATTCAACATAATGTACCAGCTCCTCGTTTGTTCGGTTTTAAACACAAAATGCTAGCAGTAACATGCATGATGGGAGGCTATACATCCGTAAAAATTAATGTGCTAAGATCATATTGCTTTATATAACTATACTTATCCGATGCAGTCCTGCCAGAATAATTTTAAAGATGGTATCAATTATTAAAGCTGATTCAATAGATATCTAAAAATTGGTATCAAGTTTTAAATGCAGACTAAATGTGGACTTTTTAAATACGGTCTTTGATTGTATCACAAAGCTGTACAATAACAGGTTTTACATATGAATTATACATGTATGTGCATGTTAGTAAACTGGAGGATTATTAACTCATTTAAATTGGAAAAAAAGTTCTCCATATTCCCTCACACTCGGATGACGGGTAATGATATTGTATAAATAATATCTTTGGAAGATGGTTGATTTAATTAAAATTTTAGTTCTTTATGTACTATATAAATTTTTCAATTTTTTTAAATATATATTTTTAATAGCAATCAAGCATTGTAAAAAAAAACATTATAACATAAGAAATTCTATTGATAGTATTGAAAATCGTTTTAAAAATATTTACAGAGACATTCCCAACCAAACATTGGTTTTTATAATTTTTCTCACATTTTACTGCCAAATTGTGTAGATTCGAAACTATTTTTTTAAGTAGCATTACCAATGTAGGATAGTTTTAACCATTTCTACTTTCTACTATATAAAAGTTAACTTTTTTGTTCAAGAAATCTAACACATATTCATTTGGGATGTTAAACTGAGTTTTACGATACATTTAAACGAAGTATTTTGGACTAGACTGAGTTTGTCAAAACCTTTATAACTGTAATGGTTTTGCAAATTAGTATAGAAAATTTTTAAAAATTACTTTTCTTTAGTTATGGTTATAAAATGTAAGGTTGTAAGAATAAACAAAAATTTCAATTTTATTACGAGTGAAAGTTAAAATTGTGGACTCTCTTGCTGACAAGGAGAGTGATCAGAAAGCATTTTACCTGGCTTTTTTTATTCTCTTTTTTTTATTCGCTTTTTTTTATTCAGTTATTTTAGCCACTGTATATAAAAAAAGTTCAATTATGAGAAAATTATAACTTACTAACCAATAACTGAATATATTTACTTATTATTTAACTTCCACGAAAAAAATAACCGAATAAAATACGTTAATGATTTTAATTTTTATAGTTTAGATATAATTAGAATTCATAAAAAATTAACTTTCAATAATTTATCTAGCAATTAAATCATTTTAACCTTTCTTCTATCATACGAGAAATATTCTTTCTATAAATGAAGTCGCTAAATACAATCAAAAATTAATAAACGAGTATTTATAATACTTTTTGTCATCATGAAAATTTGTGAAGTAAGATTAGCATGTTTATTGTTATAGTTAATTCAGCATATAACTGGCAGATAGCAGCACAAAATGAGGAATCAAGACGAAACCAAACCCCGACTAGTCTGGAGGAATTGTGTGTATGTACTGAGAAACAGGAAGTGCGTTCACATTCATGATATTTGACTACAGTTACGTTGTAGTAATTGCTGCTAACTAGACTAACCAAGTGAAATGAACCTATTTAACTGCTTTTAATCAAAAGTTACTATTATTTTACAATGCGAGTCTTTCTGGTCGTTCATCACAGTTGATTCCTCATCTGGTCCTCTCATATCACTAAATTATCGTTAAAATTAATTTAGTTCTGATAATAATTTTCATCCGGATAGACTTAAATATTTTTCTACGTTTGATCTAATGCGTTTATATTTACAGGTAATTTAAAGCTACATTTTAATATCTTAATTGTATCCGATTTATGAAACAACCTCGAACAAGTTTCATCAGAAACATTTGATGTACCTTCTGGTTTGGAGAAATAGGCCAAAAGATGTCAGCTATAGTACACGACAAGAAAAAAATAAGTTTGTCTTTGAAACGCTTCAAACTTTTCAAAGATAAGGTATTAATAGTAACCTCGTATAAAGGTTGAATACAATACAGGACATTTCTCTTTCGTTGTGTATTACTTCGAATGACTGCTCTTTTTTAACATAAGGCTGAGATTTCTGCCAGCATTAATGCAAATTATTTTTTTCATCAAAATCCTTCTTCCATTCTGTTGTTAATTCATATTATGAAATCTCATGTATTCTGTAACAGTGTTTTGTTGAGAAAAATGAATGAATTTTTTTATCCTGGATTTATTGAAAGTTAAGAACGTTTTTCACAGTCACCATATTAAAACCGACTGAAAATTATTTTATTAATACGAGAACGACCGACAGATTTTTTTTTATTATTACACATAAAATAAACTTTTTGTATTAAATTTAATGAAGTTGTGGAGGTAAACATTTCATAACTGAAAAAAAAACAAAGCATTTATTTATTATGCATAATTTTATGTAATTCCTGCCGGCTTTCTTTAAATGGATGGATCTTTAAATGGATGGAAAGTGCAACTTATAAAACAGGAAACTCAGAAAATAATAGATTTTACTCCATTTAAACTGTCGCCAAATGGCTTCGACGGCACGTAGCACCAAAGAAACTTATGGTAGCTCTGAAAAGGACTATTTGAGGTTGTGGAGTGATGGCCCTGAAAAAAGTTGTTTGTGGGTTTTGTGAGGTAGTCCTGAAAAGGGCTGTCGAGTCCGGAAGCTGCTTTCCGATGATTTTGGGGCTCGGCGGTAGTCGGGTAGTTGGGGCTCGTCCTTTGGAACGGCTTCTGCTCAGCGCCAGTTGGGTCCTCACTACAGCGTGGCAGTGTTGGCCCCCCAGAGCTCCGCAGTGTCGGGTCGGCGTCGGTCGTCTTCCGCCGGCACGGCCAAGGCTCTTCTTCGAACAGTGTTCGTCCGGCTCCGTCTTCACTGCTAAGTCTCCTGGCTCTATCGGACTTAATGCCGGACCGACCAGGGCATTTGAAGCTCGGCAAGCTGGGGAGAGAAGGTAGTGTCCGCGCTCAGCGGCTTCTTCGGCGGGACGGCCAGACCTGCTGCTCTGGCGGGGATGTTGGCATCCGCCGGGATGTCCCACGTTGGGCCAGCCAGGGAACTTCTTTTTCTGGTGCAGGTCGGCGACGGAATGCAAGGGTAGGGGAAGTTTATTATTGTTTCCGTACTAATCGCAGAACCTGGAAAATGTCTCTTGCTGCTGTGTCCTTTTATCAGTCCGGTCATCACGTAGTTAGTGGCGGTTATAGATTCTCTCATGTTTTTTATTTACAGACGGATTTGATTTTTGCGTTCCGGTCCTTTAGACCAATGCGAAATGATTTACCGGGGTTGATCGTGGGAGACTAGGTGTATATGACCTCGTACTCCTGGCGTAATTCCCCCATCAGTCCGTCCTCTCAAGTCCTTTCGGTGCTAGGGCCTTTAAGGTTAACAGGAATATTCCTATCGGAGCCCTAGTTTTTGGAGGAAGTAATGCACTCTCTTCTCCGGAGCGAGTCGCGTGTGGTGGCTGAAGTAAAATTGTTAGTTAGGAAAAGAAGGTGGGTAGTTGGTAAGAAGAAATTAGGGAACTTCTTCATTCTGGCTGTCCTTTGTGCTGCTGCACTGCTAGGCTCGGTCTGCCGGACTCCAGTCCGTGGCGGTGAATCGCTTTTGGTTCTTCGTTCTTCTTTTTCTGTGTTCTTCTTTGGCCTGCCTTTCCGTGAACCGGTTGTAATTTAATTGCAAACCGCTAACCTCATAATAATGCTTTCGCTGTGCTGGAACCGGTCTTTTATAGGCGTATGCGAGTGGTGGAGTCGCAGCGCCGCTATGGTAGAAGAGTTGTGCAAAAAGCTGATTTGGTGGAGAAGAAAGTGTGTGCAGGTGCGTATGTGAACTGCAAGTCCCCCCGACATCTAACGGCCAGCGTCGCTCTCACCGGTAATAAGCACAGAATATGGCAATAAATCATTCAGATAATTTCTGTCGAGTGATTTGAAAAATATAACTTTTAACGATAAGTTTTTTATTTCTTGTCACATAATATTGTATGTATTTATATTTATTTTATGTTATTGTTTAGCTTTTATCAACAATACAGAATGATTCAAAAAGCGACTTTTCAAATGTAGAATTTTTCAAAATAATTACAATAACAGAAATTTATAAACCTGATAAACTTGATTCGATGTGAGCGCCATAGGCGATACGGGAAACATTACACTTAAAGTCGACTTCTGACAGAATCGAATCGGTAACTCTGGCGTAATTCTGCAACTACGGGGGAATTGATTTTTAGTCTTAATAAGGTTGGAAGATAAAGGCAGAACAAACTCTTGATCTTTGGTAAAACCTATATAACAAATTCGAACTGGGAAGTGAACATATATTTGGCCAATCTGATCAATTCACCGATCTGGGAAATGCTTATTGAAAAAAAATCCTGAACTTGAAAGTAAATCCTGATCTGGAAAGTAAAGCATCCTTTTTGATCGTCTTCATCTATCCCTGGAGTAAGAAACATTTTCTAGCATGTTAAGAACACCGTTTGTGGTAATCTACGGCCTTTATTAAGAGTTTTATATGAACGTTATATGTTTTAGCAGAGAATAATAACTTAATCGATTCTGTAAAAATAAATAAACGTCCATACCCCTTTAATTTTTTTCTTTTAAATCATCTGGATAAAATAAGTAACCTCAAATCTATACTGAAGATTTTAAAGAGATAGTATAGTCCAGTAATAGTTAGAAATTTTGCATAAAAGAATAAAACGACACCCATTTTTTTTTTTTTAATTTACAATTGTTTAATTTTTAATGTAGTCGAATGGTATGTCATCCCTTAAGATATTGATCGCTTTAATTAAACCAGTTGCCTAAAGGGAAAAGAATAAGAAAACGATGTTGTAGATTTACCCGGTGGCTGTTTATATAAATTTATCCCTCCCGCACTGCTTTAATGTTAAGCAAATTTGATTAAGTTTTAATATGAAACTAGAACGTAAAACTTAAAGGTAGGGTGGAGTGGAAAGGAAGAGAAGCTAGAGGGGGTCGCTCTGGTCGTGAATCTTGGTAGTAAGTTTGATTTCCCCCAAGCATTTTCTTTTTAATGCAGCGAGTTATGTGGTGTTATGTTCCTCTGTTTTACTCAGCTGAACTCGATGTCTCTTTTTGGCTTTCAACTTATCTAGTTAAATGAATCTCTCCCTTCTGAAAGACAACGGTTTATTATTCTCAACGAATAATTAAATTTTCATAAAACATGCAGTAGACGTAGGTTAAATTAAAAAGCCACAGGTAGTACACGTATTAAAAAAAAGGTAATAAAATTGAGGACTTTGGTGGAATAAAGTCAATTAGCATAAAATGCCCTTTTTCTGTGAAAAATGTTTTTGTACATCTAACTGATCTTTTCTGGAAAAAAGAATTAATTACATTACTGTAGTACCATTAAGAAAATGTACTTCTTACTAATTTTGATAAATAATTCAACATAATCTTGTAAATTATGCTGTGTTGATGTTTTGTTGTTTCTAAATTTTTACAAAGCTATTTTTGTGTGCTTAATTATAGTTTAAGTATAGTTAAGTTATAGTTTCTTCAGTAATAAAAATACTTCTGAATCTTCAATAAACGTTATAATTTGACTTTTAATTCATGTGAATAATTATATAAAAAATAATATATATATGTTGTTGTCTACATAAAAATTATTGACATAAAGATCAAAATTGGCTATCCAAAAATGTACGTAATGATTAAGTACGGCCAATGATTTTGTACGGTAACTCACTTCATGTTTTTCTATTTTACATTTAATACAAGGAAAAATTTACACATTCTATCTTGTCTGTTAATAAACTGAACTTTTCAAAATCGTTTGGTATGAAAAAGACTTATGGACAAAAAATTAAAACTTGAAATTTTTTTTATCATTTTGAAAGAACTTGCAATGCGACTGATTAATTAAACTAAATCATTTCAAAGGGTAATAATATAATATTTTATTTTTTTATCAATTTCAATACACTACAATACAATAAGGCCTTCATTAAACGCTGATTCCTAAACCGATACTGAAAAATAACATAAAATATTTCATGTCACTGAAATTAAAGATAAGAAATAGAAGTTAATTAAAAAATTTGTTTCTTAAACTATTGAAATAAAAAAAAACAAATAAATAAATAAAATTAAATAACTATCCAAAAATATTTACATAAGTGTCTCAATTAGTAACCCAATTCATGTTATAAACATGGGTAGACGCCATATAAGGTATAAAAACAGGTTAACATTTTGAAGAAAAAATATTTTCAATGAGTTACATCACTACAATGTATAGCCGTCGTTTTTCTTAATTTACGGAATTATAAAATGAAACTGGGGTTAAACATTTATTCAAATTATTTGATAAATATAATATACTATTTAATTTTTATATTGAGTTTCAATATTAAAAAAAAAAATACTGATTAAATTTAATGATTCTTTTTTTTTTTTAAGTCGATCTAGAAAAGAAGCAGTATTTCAACTCATTACAATAAAAATTAGAAATTTAGTTTAAGAAATTTAATGTAATTTAAAATATAAATTATTTTTAAAATATGAATTATATCAATATATTATCTAGAATTAAAAAAAAATATTGTAGTGAGTTTTGATTATTAAGAAGAATACTGAAAATTTTAAAATATGGTTTGCCGGAAACAAATGCTTTACAGTATTATACTTTTTCTCTTAGCTTTTGAATCAACTACTTACTATCGATAACCCGATCAGATCAGGAGTTAATCATATTCCATTTTACATGAACTTTTCGGGGGCGGTCGCAACCTATTTTACTCTAAATATCGTCTACATAAAAAAAATTTATTTCAAGTCAACACATACATTTTTTTGACAATAACTTCTATTGAAGGTCAAAATTTAGAAAACAAATATTAAAGCATAAATTTTTAGAAGTCAGGAACTTATGAAATCGACTTCAAACAAATTTTTAAATGTCTTTTTCCCCACAGTAGTTTTGATATTATCCGTATACGTTTGTTATATGCTAATTTATTTTTTATATTATATATATATATATATATATATATATATATATAAACAAATGTGTGCAATAAAACTTACCAAAATCATCGAGGAAAGTAACAAATGAACGCAGCACAATAATTTCTGTCACACGTTTTCACGTACAAACAGTGTATTATAAAATCTAAAAAATTATTCTAATTATTTTTTCTTCATTCTAACAAAATTTGTCAAAACTTAATTGCGCATACAAACTAATTAACCTTAAAATAATTGTTTATTTTTGTTTCTTTAATAACCTTATACCTATAATCATCAAATCAGTTCTGTAGTTTATTCATGTACTCCTCAAATTTTTCACTTACATTATTAGTCTTACTAAACTCCGTTAATTTTTTAAAACATTCTTGGACGTCAATCATTGATACGACCGGGAGAGTAGGAGATTCATCTTCTTTTTTATTTCAGCTTCGCTATCACCAGCACGACTATGAGTTACCTCCGTGATATTGTCTTCATTAGTCGGAATCTCTGTAGTATATACGTCGTCATCGGCTGTTGCAGAGTCATCTATTGAGTATTCTCTGTAAGACTGATTATTTAGTCGAGTTAAAGAATTTGAATCCGTTCTGAGAGTGGTATATCATCTTGATCATGGTAATCTTCCGTTGAAATATGGTATGTCATATTTTTTAGCAAGAAACTCCAAAATGAAAACGCATTCACTGACGCGACTGCAGGATTACTGTATTGTATTTGGCTACTGGATAACCGATCGATCTCTTTAACGCAATACTATTTGTTTAACTGATTGTATGATGCTTTATTGTACTGTATTTTTAAACTGAAAATTATGGCTACTGAATTTACCATTGGGGGTAGGAGAGGTAAAATCTATCTTTAACCACGCCTTTCTTCGGACTTCCACTTAGATCGTTTAAAATGTGCTATGGAGTTCGATTGACATGTTTGGGCGGTTTTGACGGATCATTGTTTTGCCACAGTCTTTTGAAAGATTTTTCAAACAGTAAAACCGGCGTAGTTAAAATAACTACCAGCCATTGTAATACCACAATGGAACTTGTACTGTACGTTCTGTACAAACCTGCCCTCTTACAAACCTTGTGTTTAACCTTTCAGACCTGACCTGAACAAGCTTAAGATAAAATGTTACAATCTTTACGTATAAATCGTAAAAATATATTTCGTAAATAAAGAAATGGAATTTCCCTTGCGTTGAGATTATGTGGTTGTTAATTAACTTTTTTTGAATTACAGTATTTAAAAAAATGAAAATTCTTGTAATAACCAAGTTTATGATGCGTCTTTACCTCGCTAAAATCAAGTTGATTTATTATTAATGTGATAGAAAACCAAACGAATCCCGGAATTTTGCTCGTTACAACCAAGTTCTAGTTACAAGCGACCTCGTTGTTCGCAGGTTCCACTGTATATATAAATCATGAAATTCAGCCCTATACGAAATATAGAATATCTTCAATGTCTCATTAGCCCCACGTATAATTTTTCAATAAAAAAAAAACATTAGAAACAATCCACATAATAGGCAAGCAACTATTCAAAATAATTGTATAATTTCAATAAACCGTTCCGGAAGTAAAACGACATTTAATTACATACATACACATGTCCTCAAAGCATTCAGAACTTTGTAAACGACGTATTAGTATTTAATTTAAAATTAAAAACTGATAAAAGTGAAAAAAAAACCTTTAATAAATAAAATTTTCTCTACGAAAACTTTGAAATAAAAATTGCTGAGGATAATTTTTACCAATAGCAGTAATTTAAATGGTACTATAAAACCTAAAATCGAAAAAATTAATTCTTTTACGCATAGAAATAGTAAAATATATTATTTGGTTAGTAATTTATAATATTTTAATATTTTTTATTTATTTTGGTTTTTACATTTGTTATGAGTCTGTAGAGTCTCTAATATTTGTTTAAGAAGAAATTCATTATGTTTACTACATCAAAAAGTATTGAATTAAAACGCTGCAAAATGTAATGTTAGAAGAGTATAAATGAATGATTATTATTTATATTTTCTTGGCTTCCAACAATGAGTTGCGTTTTTTAATCAAGAAAATAAAATCTATATGCAACAGGCGTTCGGATGAAAAATATCATTTTTATCATGGTATGAAATATTTGCTGATATCTTTGTCGATTATGATTGAATAAAAGAAGTTACCGGAAAGGGATGATAAACAGTTTATGTAAGGAAAAGAGCAACTTCGTCATAGAAATTATTACCCCATCCGCGTATTAAAGTTAAGTGAAAATAGTATATAGCAGCTGTCAGTCAATGGGGGCCAAAAAGGAAGTCGAGACGCGTGTATGCACACGCGCTACTCTCCTCCCACAATCGTGCAACAATGATGCCCTCTTTACCAATGTTTATATTGTATCGACGAAGCCGAACACACAAGCTTGTCGACACCGTTTAACAACAATTAGTGCTTGGAACGACCTAGTACTTGTTCTTTGATAGAATTAATAACAACCTAGTTGTATCTCGGTAGGTGGTCGAATTATATTCCCATAGAATGAATTATTTATTGTTAAAAAACTTTTTTGTTAAATTCATATCTTCTGTAACTGAGTAACATCGTTTAAATTTCTTTTCAAAAAAATTTAATTATCTAATGACACAACCGAAATGAAAAAAAAAAATCGATTCAGAATGATAAAAAAAAAAAAAAATGAATGAACGGATGTTTTCTTATGTTATTTCATAAACACAATGGACACGTGTATAAGCATACGTCAAATATATCTTAATATAGTACGTTTATCTTTTCCCTTTCTGGTCATCAGTAATCTGATTGATAATTTTCCATACCATTATCTTCTGAATTTAGACTCTTAGCCTCAGTACGTCTACACACTGCGTCCTGAATTATCTATTTCGTAAATTCTAACATTTTTTCCTTTACTATTTCGTGTACATTTTCTTCTAGAGCTAAATTCATTAACCGTAAAGATATAGCCTTTTTTTATGATTTTGTCATACTTTCCTTAAAACCTTCTCCGATTGCTCACTCTATGAACCCGCTTGATTTTCAACATTCTTGTCAAATACATTACTTCAAAAGCTTCTTTTCTTTTGATTGTCTGGGTTTTTTATTGGCCACATCTCTTTGCGAAAAAGCGCTAGAGATATTTTAAAGATTTATACTGATTTTTAATTACTAAATCAATGTTTCATACCAGTAGACTGCTGAGAGTGCACATCTGCTTTTGATACCTTTTTTACTCCGTCCATTTTTTTTACTTCCTTGCACGAAGTAAAGGAAGTATTATGATCGCGAAAAGTTTCGGTTTCCAGATTTCAGCGGAAATATCCATTTTGACTAGTTTTGGCGTGATGTCTGTACGAACATAAGTATGTATCTCGCATAACTCAAAAACGATTAGCCGTAAGATGTTGAAATTTTGAATATAGCACTGTTGTAACTTGTAGTCATGCACCTCCCCTTTTGATTGCAATCGACTGAACCAAAAGTGTCCAACAAAGCCCAAAATCAAAAAAAATCTGGATTTTTTACTTTTTCTTAACTGCACTAATAAGCCCTCATTGAGAGCTTTTCAAATATATATCATAAGTGGTACTTATTTTCATTGGTTCCAGAGTTATAGCCAAATAAAACTTTAATTAATGAATTATTTGGATCTTACAAGGGGAAAGCACATCGGTTCAAATCCGACTTCATCTTTTTTTTTAAATTTAAATATATTGATTATTAATAATTATTAATCTCTGATTGTAAAAAAAACTTTTACATTGAATAATAACAATAAAAAAAAAATGAAAAATATCAGAAGTATTTAATGAAATAAAATTTTATGTACTTTTAAAAATGTGTATATGTAATTTAAAGGCCTACCAGGAACTCATGTGGTGTCCACATCAGATTTTTAATTTTTAAAAAAAATAAAATAATACGATTTCTAATATATTATGCTATCTTATCATTATTATGATTTATATTTATAACGCCTGATTATTTTCCTTATTCCTTACTCTCGTATTTTATATTTTATACTACCTTTACTTACATTCAAATTAATTTTCTTTCTCCACTCCCAGCAATGACTCCTTATCATTTATTATTTATTCCAATTCATTCCCAGTTGTATTCAAAATAACAGCATGATTTTGAAATAAAAAAAAATTGTTTTGGAAATGGTCATAAAACTTTCTTTTTTTTTTTGCTTATTTTATTTAAAAATCAAAAACGGTGAGATTAGGCTACATTCTTGTAACTGTCTCTCTGTACGACTCTCTCTTTGTTCTTGTTTTTTTAATCATATTATCACCATTTGTACCAAATATTTCCAAACTTTGCTTGTAGAGAAAAGTTCTATTGTGTTTTACTAGCGGATCATGCAAATGGGTATCGAGCAAACGATTTTAAGAGAAAAAAATTAAAATAAATAATGGTCACAAAAATTCTTTTAGGTGAGGGTTTTGTTAATTATGACTATATGACATTTTAAATTTTAACTTTTAACATCAAAACTTCCTTTTTTGGGACTGATGAATTAATTCACCGTAGAAGTTTACAAATAAGCTTGTAAGTGGGACTGTGAAAATGGAGATTTTTAGGGTATAAAAAAATCAGATGCCTAACATGTCGAATCCAGAGGACTCGGATTTGAACCCGGAATCTCCGAATGAAAGACTGAGAAGCTACCATTCCACCATGGATTTCAATCAGTATTTGAAGAAAAAATGTTCAGCCTTTTTTTAGCGTAATACAAATTTCAATGAAAATTTTCAAGTAATGTAAATTGAAAGAAGCAGAATTTTAAAATAATTTTTAAACAAACTTTTTTAAATCTAAAATTTGATTCCAACTCTCCTTGTGTAATTTTTTTTGTGATTTATTCCATGAGGATAAATTTAACACAAATTTTTTGAAGAAAAAACTTAAGCGAATAATATTTTAAACAATTTTCATACGAAACAATATTTTATTGTTTGACCGAAATAAAACACCGAACTCCTCCCATTTGTATATGAGGACTTCCTAGAATAATATCAGGTAATTCAATTAAAGTAAGAAAAGTTATTGAATTGTAATATATGTTTATCTGTAAAATACTGATAATAACCCAACAGTTTTAAAACAAAAATATTGTTAAAATAAAATCTTGATAGATAACTGAAAATTTCCTTTTTAATTGAATAGCTCTATATTCTTCTTTTGTATATGAATCGTATTAATTAAGTATTCAACCAATACACTGAAAAGGTTATTAAAACTGCAATGTAAATTTTTATTTGGCCAACGAACTGTTCGTTTTAATGTATACTTTTTAATAGGGAAGGAGTTGGCCGCTACCCCATAACTCTTGACTGAGAGTAGCGCTCTGGTAATATCTAGATAATATATAACATTTAATGTTGGTACTATATCAGCAAAACTAGTCTTGAATTGATGATTCGTGATAAAGAGTGTTATTTAATTTATTTTCAAAATACACATTAATTTTATGAAACAACTAAAATACAATACTTCATCTGTTTTTATATTCAATTGGATATATTGTATCAAAAATAAACAATACGAATAAGGGGTATTTTGTAATGAAATGATTAAATTTAAAAAGATAAATTACTAATTATTATTATTACTATGTAAAAAGTGATTTATTTTTGGTTCATTCGCTTTAATTTTATTGAATTTATAAAAGCGCAATTAATTAAGCATATTTAATTCGATTTGATAAGTCCCAAAATAACACATGTCAAATCAAATAAATTAATATTGTTTGGGTAATTAGAATGCGATGGGCAGCTCTGTTTAAATTATAAAATCCCGCAGGCATAAAACTCCTCCTCTTTGTTATTTAATCAGTAAATCAGTACATATAGATAGTAAATTTAATAAAAAATATTTTAAAATTTAAAATAAATTCGCAGATAAATGTGTCTAATGGATGGGACACTATGATAATTTGATGAACAATACAATTTAATCAGAATTAAATCAGTTATATTCAAATAAAATTAATGTACCGCAGATAACAGTTAAAAACTACATCTGTCGCTGTTTTATAATTATACTTCAAAAAATAAAAAAGTTGTCTGTTTATTAGACGTAACAATTCAATTGATTCCAATAAAATATGGAGGGTGCTAGATCGAAAAAATTCTATTTTTTTTCACCACCAAATGAAAAAAAATTAGTTTCATAATGCATTAAAAAATTGTATATTTATCGTTTTAATTCGCAACAGGAACCAAACTGTAACAGTAATAATCGAAGAACATAAGAAAGAAGCAGTAATAAAAACGGAAGTCGGAAAAGGATGTTCTCTATCCCAGTTACTTTTTAATCTTCACATAGAACTAGCAGTTAATGATGTTAAAGAACAGTTTAGATCTGGAGTAACAGTGCAAGATAAAAAGATAAAGATGCAACGATTTGCTGATGATACAGTAATGTCTGAGAGTAAAAAAGAATCAGAAGAAACAATGAATGGCATGGATGAACTCCTACGCGAGAACTGCTGCATGAAAATAAACAAAAAAAAACTAAAGTAACGAAATGTAGTAGAAATAAAGTAGATTGACAACTGAATATATAGAAAGGACGAGAAAAGACTATGGAGGTAGAAGAATTTTGTTATTTGGGAAGTAGAGTTACTAAAGATGGACGAAGCAGGAGCTATATAAAATGCCGAGTAGCGCAAAAGAAATTAGCTTTCAATCAGAAGTATAATTTGCTTACATCAAAAAATAATTTAAACATCAGGAAAATACTTTTGAAAATATATGTTTGGAGCGCAGCTTTATGTGGAAGCGAAACATGGACGATAGGAGTACCCGAGAAGAAAAAATTAGAAGCTTTTGAAATGTGGTGCCACAGGAGAATGTTAAAAATCAGATGGGTGGTTAAAGTGAGAAACGAGAAGATGTTGCGGAAAACTGATGAAGAAAGAAGCATTTGGAAAAATGTAGATGAAAGAAGAGACAGACTTATTGGTGACATTTTAAAGCATCCTGGAATAGTCGCTTTGGTATTAGAGGGACAGGTAGATGGGAAAAATTGTGCAGGCAGGCAACATTTGGAATATATAAAACAAATTTTTGGGATCTAGGATGTGGTGGTATACCGAAATGAAACGAATGGCACTAGATAGGGAATCTTGGAAAGCTGCATCAAACCAGTTAAATGACTGAAGACAAAAGAAAAACAGAATTGTGTGAGTAGTTAATTATTTGAAAAAACCTGTAAGATACAAAAAATAAAAAATAAAAAATATCCGGTTTCACCTTTCTTTGAAGTGTAATTACAAATTTCCATAATTTTTTTTTTTACAGATGGTATAAATATCATCATTATCTATCTTTAAGAATTTAAAAAAAAAATTGTTGGTTGGCTTAAATACCTTTTTTACTTCCTGTACGGAGAAAAGGAAGTATTGTGATCGCGAAAAATTTCGGTTTCCAGATTTCAACAGAATTAACCATTTTGACCATCACTGAATCCATTTTGACTGGTTTCGATGTGACGTCTGTACGTATGTATCTCGCATAACTCAAATACGATTAGCCTTAGGATGTTGAAATTTTGGATTTAGACTGTTATAATATCTAGTTTTGCATCTCCCCTTTTGATTGCAATCGACTGCACCAAAAGTGTCCAAAAAAGCCCGAAATCCCCAAAAAAATATGATTTTTTACTTTTTCTTAACTGCAGTTAAGAAAATTGCATAGTAAGTGTTACTTATTCTCATTGGTTTCAGAGATATAGACAAATAAAATCTTAATTAATGAAATATTTGGATCTTACAAGGGAATGCACAGCAGTTCGAATCAGAATTCATCTGCTTTTTTGTAACATTTTTTTTTTCAATTAAATATATTGATTTATTAATTATTAACCCGTGATTGTAAAAAAAATTAAATAATTATTCAACAATAACAATAAATACAAAATATGAAAAAAAATCAGAAGTTATTGAAATAGAATTTTATGTACTTTTAAAAATGTGTATATGTAATTTATAGTCATTATTACATATGCGTATATGTAATAGATTTGGTAAAACATCTGATTAATAAATTTTAATTGAAAATTATAATTTAGAATCGTATTATTTTGGAGTTTCTAGTTTAATTTCTCTTTAATTTTACTGAATTATTCTGGAATTCCTGTTTAGTTTTATCTACTTTAAAGTTAACTAAGAGTGACTGAAAAATATACCCTCACAAGAACAACACATACACTGAGGCACACACACCTGATCTTTAATAAATTGCAAAAAATTATTATCTTTTAGTTCATTACTCCTCTGATATTGTCGGACTCTTCTCCCGACATCAGAGTTGATCATCATTTCGTTTATTTGTTTTTTGTTGCCAACCATTTAATCGCTCTTTGGTTTGATATAAATCTTCTGATCTTAATTTGTGCACACGTTCTCTAGTTTTCAAATTTTCTCTCTTTGTATTCATCATCTTCTCTAATTTTTTTATTCTTCCCTTGTGCTTAACATTTTCTTCGTCTTCATATTCATATTTTTTTGAGATATATTTCATGTTATCTTTTTCCTGTATCATGGTTTAGTTTTCATTTTTGATTATTCACCAAATAATCCAATAATAAAAACTGAATATTTTACACCGTAAGGTCAAAATTAACACTTTTAATGAGTGTATAGGAGTTCACTAAACGGAATTGTTATTAACTTTTATTTACACCAGAAATCTGGTGTGTCGTGTCGTGCCAGAAAACTTTCGTTAGTCAGGAACTCACGAAAATACGAATAATACTGATCTAGTAATATAGTAACTTTTACTTTATCCTAATATTTCATGTAACATTGTTGAATTAATAATTGTATAAATATTTGATGTTAATAAAAATTAACATTTCAGAATTGTGTAACTGTCCACTTTATTAAAGAATTGGAGATCGTATCTCACTTTCAAATGAAATAAGTTTAAATGAAGTGCAGCAAAACATGTGTATGTGTAATTTAATAGGTGTTCAAGGTAGTCATATGGTGTACACATCGAATTTTTTTTAAGAAACGTTTTTTTGGTCTCATAAATGAAAGGGAATTTTTTTTGAGCAGTCTCGTTTTAAAAACACTATATTGATATATTATTGAAAAATGAACAATGCAATAGTAAAAGCAATTCTAAGAAAAGAAAGATCAATTAAAAAGGGAAAGAATCTCGACAATCTTAATTTTTGATTAGATGGGGGGGATTTAAAGTTATATCAAGATCAGTTTCCTTTTTTTTTGAGTAGTTAAATAAGTCAATAATCGTATTCATCTTCTAAAAAAAATTTTTTTCAAATGTTTTTTTTATTCGGCTTAAAATTCTTTGTAATAATATATATCATTACAAAGTTTCTTCTTATAACTATTATTTGTGGAGGCTGACAGTGGTGGAAGCCCTCCTTTTATTATTAGGATTGCAGAACTGATTTTTCCAGTTTCATTGTGTTTTTTTTTTAATTTACTTTATGTTCTGGTGTTTTTCTCGATTGCTGGAAGAAGGGATTGTTTTCCTCTATTCCTAAGAAAGGAGGCCTACATAAAATCTCCAATTATATATAGGCCAGGCTTGGTCTTAAATGAGATGGATAAAGTTTTTGAGGGTTGTTCACCGTCTCCTTCATGACTGCCTACATATTTTGATCAACCAATCGTGATTTCACGGTCAAAAAATCTACGTCTACATTACTGAACGATACCCTGTAGTTTGCTGCCCCGAAGGTTTAAAGCCAACATGTCAATGTTATTTACCTCGATTTTAGGAATGGTTTTTATACGGTTGTTCATGATTTGTGTTTGCGTAAGTGAATATTTCGGCGTGAAGGATGAGATGCTGAGATGGACACAGTTTATATTTGTCTGATGGGATTTTCCCACTTAAAGTATCTGATGAAGTCTCTAGAGAGTATGTGACCACTTATGGTATCCCATAAATTTGGATTATTCTCTTTATTAATGAAGTCAGAAATGATATTAAATCTAAAATTTTCAGAGGATGACAAAACATATGAAAAAGTTAACATAGAAAATGTTTGGCCCTTTAGAAAAATACTCATAGGGTTCATGAGTAGTCGATTAATGAAGAAATACCTTTGAATCTTTATAAGACAGTAGAAGAAGAAATTCCTTTGGAATTTACGACAGTGAGAGCAGACTGTGCGTCAAGATTTGTGCGTAGCGGAGTGTAATATTCTGGGCATTGCTTCGTTGGTGACAAGGAGAAAAATACAAAATGTAATGTTTATATATAAGGTAATATTGCATGAATACATTGATGTTAACATATCTAGTACTGGTATTAGAATTCGTGATGTAGATAATAGGAAGGAAAAAGTTTGTAGTTATTGTCGGAGGTTCACTATCACCGATGGAATATGTGTCGAAAGCCCTAATTTTATTAATAAAAGTGGGGTAGATATTTTTCATAATTCCTATAAAAGGGTTGTTGAAAGATTTTAATATGATGTATTTATTGGTTTATTGTAATAGTTTATTACCATTCTTCTTTTGTGTATAATGTGTCGTTTGTTATTATATAATAATACTTTATGGATGCGTACTGTTAGAATTATACTTACCGCACTTGACATAGTTTTAATTTTTTTTGGAGCACTTTTATTATTAGGTGTTATTTTTCTGATCAAGTACGCATCCGTGAATTAGGGAAATTGACTATGTATATTGTAGATTACGGTTTATTTCACAGATACAGTGTTTTAAAGTTTTTAACATTCCAGGTCTTGTTAGATAGGGTCGTATCTTACAGAATTTGACGCTTTATAGGTTAGTGGCACACAAAAATTTTATTACTGTTTTACTATACATCTCTATATGAACTGGTCTTACCCAGTTCTCTGTATAGATTAGGTATCTTTATGGATGGATGATGGGGATGGCTAAAAGGGGAGAAAGGTGACCATTCATAAAAAAATATATATTTTTATTATTAAGATTAATTAATATTTCTAGATATTAAATGTTATCTTTCTTAGAATATTAAATTTCAGAGAAAATATATAGAACTTAACAACAGCTAAACATAGTTTTATAACACTATAAGAGGCTATTAAAATACGTTATGTACTATATTAGATCGGGTTGTATCTTAGAAAATTTGGTTCTTCATTTTAACGATAAAATGTCACGTGTAGTCTTTCTTTATTCTTAAATTATTTTTCTATTAATTTATTCAATTTCATTCATTACGTAGATTATTTTTTAGTTTTATTAATTATTATCAACATAATGGAGTACTAAAGAAAATACTTTTCAAATTTACGCCGTGATAAGTCGCCCATAAAAGAATATTCTAAAATAATATTGATTAAGTAAAGAAAGGTTTAGTCACAGAGTTTTTTAACTGGCTTCAAAAAGGAGGAGGTTATCAATTCGATTATATTGTTTTTTTAATGTATGTTACGCAATATCTCCAACGTTAGTAAACCGATTTTGATAATTTTTCTTTTTTAATTGAAAGAATATACTTTCGTACCTCCATATCTACTAAAACTGTCCCATATAAATTTTAACCAAATCTGATGATAATCTTAGGAAAAATACTAAAATAACCGAACGGCTCGACATCCTTAGCGGCTGACTACCCGCATCAATACAGTGTTGCTCTCTATTCCGTGTATGAGAAGGATATTAATAACAGTCTATAATATCGTTGTTTAGCCTCTGTGGAAATATTCATGGCATTTCTTTCTCCATTTTTCTTCCTTAAACAATCATTCCTTTTTTTTGATAAACGTTTGAGTATTAAATTGACACGATGAGCATGACTCTTTCATTCCGTGAGATCGACTATTGTACCTTCTCATTTGTGAGCGTTTTAGTCTGTGGAAATATTCACGGCATTTTTTTTTTCTTGATGATATCGCCTGTAAATGTCGCTGTCTCATTTGAACAACGCGTTAGGAGGCCTACCCATATCTTACTTATATAATAATGCATATATATTAAATGTAATATATATACTACAGTATAAGTACTAGACACCATTAAAAATTGTGAAATATAATAATTTAAAATATAAAAACTTGCCAACAAATAATAGTACTAAAAAATTAAAAAAAAAAGTATTTTATTTATTAACTAAAGTAAGAGTATTTATAACAAATAACTGTTTTTGAAGTCGGTGCCAGCCAACACAAGTTAAACAAAAAACCTATGGTCTGTGTATACACATCTTAATAATGAAAAATTTATACAAGTTTTACTACAATAAAATTAAATTAACAAAAATGTAACAATAAAATGCGAAATACAGAAATATGATGTAAGAGTACTTTATACATGCTTAGGTATATATATTATCTCAAGATGAGATGTGATCACGAGAGTCTTTTATGATCTTGAGATTCCATTTTACATTGGGAATCCCATTTAGCCGCCTAGCGGTCGGTTGAGGTACTAACTTTTCGTAACTTTTTGTTTAACTTGTGTTGGCTGACACCGACTTGAAAATAGTTATTTGTTGTAAATAATTTTTCTTTAGTTAATAAACAAAAATATAATTATTTGTAACTTTTTATTACTATATTTTTTGAAATCGGTTTTTATTTTTATTTTTGAAATTATTTTATTTTGCGTAAAATACGAATTCATTAAAAAAATTGTACAGTAATAAAGAAATAAGTGTTAAAAAACATAGAAATGATTTAAGAAATAATTAGAAGTTTTTAAACAAGTAAGTACAAATAAAATTCACAGTTGACCTTGAGATTCTAAAACCGTTTATTAATATTACTGATTTCATTTTCCCTTAAAAAAAGTAGCATTTATTTGAAAAAAAAAAGACTGGATATGTAAAGTCTACTTATTCTCTGTATTTAGAAGACTGATGAAAACTAATGTCTTCAGTAGTTATATGTACTTTTGAATTCCTTTCTATTCTGCGTTAATATTTTAATATCATTTTGTTTAAATCCATCATCTTCATCAGTCATCCGTTATATATTCTAATGTTTTTCTTTACATTTCAACTTTCCTTAAGATGTAAGATTAAAAGGTACATTTATTCTTTTAGTACCAAATAACCTAATCCTGAATTATCAATATTGTTCTTTTTATTACAAAGAAACATTTATTTTCTTCTAATTGTATTGCAAAAATTTAATTTCAACATTCAATAATTTAAGCCAAATTATTGGCTTAAGAATTTTGTGAGCAACATAAAAGGTGTTAGATTCTAAGATATTGGTACAACACCCTACAAAACTTAAATTTTAAAGTATGATTTGTTTATAAACATTTATTTAATTAAAAAGTATATATCTGTGAAAAGATTATGTAAACATATGTAGGGAGAAAAAAGTTTTTATACCGAATACAACAATTTTTTATTTTGTATTTTTTTTTTCTAAGATATAGAAGTTATTGTATATTCTTAATTTAATAAAAAGGTTTCCCGTAGACCACAAGGGTTGCTCACAAAAACTAACCTGTTGTCAACCAGATCTATTTAACGCCTTACTTTCTGTGAAAAAAGTCATCGTGGTTGAACCTCTAATAGCAAAAAATATTAAATAAAAAATTTACTACGTTACTCGTTTTTAAATATGCTATGTATAAAATTAAAAGCTTCACTCCTGAATGGTTTTTTTAAATTTTTTTAAAGAAATTTACTGTTCGATTTGGTCCAACCCTGATTGAGATTTAGGTTACGTATAATTACAAACAAAAATACGACATATATCTTAAATGGAGATTAGGCTATATTTTAATAGGGGGTACCGTTTCCTTTTGTTAGAATCTGATTTTGACAATTATTTCTATAGAAAATCTCAATAAATTGGATAACTAATAAGAACAAAAAATAATCTTAAGTAAAATTGATACGCTTGACACTTTCTGATTACTTTACGTATGGCAGATTTTATGTAGAGGAACAACAGTGGCTTCCATAATTTTATCAATATTTTGTAGCTGAGGATCAAGGTGGAAAAATTATGCTTGAAAATTTTCATTATTTGGTTTAAGAAGCTATGTGGGAAAGGACAAAACTGCAAAATATTTGTTTCTAGAAGATCATGTTTAAAAATGTTCATTGTTTTTATAAATACAAAATTCACTATAATATTTTTAACTTCCTTTTATACATCGCTATAGATTTTTTTTTACAATAATTTGTAGTTTCATTTACAATAAACTTTTAAAATTAAGTTGATAGGTTTCAAAATTGGTATTAAAATGAGTGTTATTATATTGTAGAGTAATGAAATATTATATCTTTATATTATATTGCTTCAAAAGCTTTAGTTTAATTAAGTTCAACCAAATTTTTTTCCTCATAATAACTTCAAATTACACGAACAGCAGGCTTTTGCTTCTTCTGTTAAATTCAACTGTGTTAGTGAATGTTTTATATATATTTTTGTTTGCTTCTGATTAAAAGATATTTATCCAAAATGATAACAACTTTTCTCAACTTTAAATGATGTCCATCCATATTTTTAATAATAAACGATTTTGAAAAATAAATTTTTTAAACAGACGAAGCCGAATGTGTTTATTAATAATTCTTTTCCATCTATTAAATGAAAGTAAGAAATAAAACTGTGATATTTACGAATCAAGGTATATTTTTCCAAACAGAGCTTTTACACATAATTTCAAGTAGTTATAAAAATAGCTTTGTAAAAATTTACATGTAATAAAACGAGCTCAACGCATACCATAATTTTTTCAGTTGACATCGGTAATGTTTACATATTACACCATTTGACCGCTTTCTTCTTTGGATAAGGTAAATATTGCAATCTCTCACTATTATTTAAAGAGGAAACGTTTATATATTAGCAAAAATTTCAAGAACTGTTAAACTAGTCGCCGCCAAATTTTAACAGTAGCTTCATTTTGTAATCCGAAGAGTCATAGGGTATATTAAGGTGAAAAATTATTTATTAAAACGTGTAAAATAATAAATAATCCGTTACGGTGCTGCGCTTTTCATACGGACCCCTAGAAGGCGAGCCGCTAAATTCTCATTCTCCTTTCTTAGGGCGAGCCGCTCCCAAGGTATTTTTGAATAGGAATATTTTTAATAGAGGTCTTACTGAAATTGAAGACAACATGTCTTGAGTGATTCATAATCAACGCCAAGCAAAAACTACTGAAGATAAATATATGAAAATTTGTGTACACAGTTTTCTTACGGTGTAAGTACACACTGAGAAAGGATTTTTTTTTTAAATTGTGATTTTAAAGGGGTAAATGAATTAACAATGAAATTTATTATTTTTGGAATTTTTCTTTAACAAAGGAAAATATCAGTTTAATTTTTTTTGTGCGTTTAATCTTCATGTGAATATTTAAAAAAACAATTTCTAGATTTTTTGAATTTTGAGTTTAGAGGGTTAAAATGTATTTTTGAAGTTTTTTTGAAACCCAGCTATTTTTTAATTTATCAATAATAAATGAATATATCAACCAAATTTTTGGTGAGTGTAGTCTTCATGTGAGTAAAAAGTTTTCTAGATTTTTGAAATTCGCTCTTGAAAGGACTGAAGATAAAAATTTTGAACAATGATTGCAAATTTTCCCAATCCTGAGTGATTCATAATCAACGCCAAGCAAAAACTACTGAAGATAAATATATGAAAATTTGTGTACACAGTTTTCTTACGGTGTAAGTACACACTGAGAAAGGATTTTTTTTTTAAATTGTGATTTTAAAGGGGTAAATGAATTAACAATGAAATTTATTATTTTTGGAATTTTTCTTTAACAAAGGAAAATATCAGTTTAATTTTTTTTGTGCGTTTAATCTTCATGTGAATATTTAAAAAAACAATTTCTAGATTTTTTGAATTTTGAGTTTAGAGGGTTAAAATGTATTTTTGAAGTTTTTTTGAAACCCAGCTATTTTTTAATTTATCAATAATAAATGAATATATCAACCAAATTTTTGGTGAGTGTAGTCTTCATGTGAGTAAAAAGTTTTCTAGATTTTTGAAATTCGCTCTTGAAAGGACTGAAGATAAAAATTTTGAACAATGATTGCAAATTTTCCCAATCCTGATTATACTAAAAGAGATATTTAGTAAATTTGGGCTTGAAAATACTCTTAAGACAAAAAAAAAACATTTTCGGGTTTTTGAATTCCAGTTTAAGGGGTGCGACAATATGCTGGGCGGCGGCTCAACCAACACAGCCGCTGCAAGCGTTACTGCATGTGCGACTCGCTGCATCTGACTCGGATTACTTAACTAAAAAATAATGACAGCGATGGGAAACACAAGTAACCATATAGCGCGAGAGAAGCTGCGACGGAGAGGTAGTTAATTATAAAGAAGTATATTTCTGAATGGAATTATAATTATTTTTTTTCTTTTGGAGATCATTACAGTTATATAGAAAAATGTATTTTTTTGTATATTATCCTTATTCCGCCAAACTCCTCAATTGGGTAAAAAAAATCTATAGAAATTAATAAAATTTCCATTATAAATATAAGTATTTTGTTTAAAGAACCCTCCTATTTGTAATAGGGGTGTTCTTTAAACCGGTAACTATATTAATATTGTAGTTGTAACATATATATATTAAATATTATTACAATTTTGTTTATTATTCTTTAAATTCAAATATATCCAATATCATTTTACTAAAGGAAAATAATTTCTAATAGATTATTTATGAAAGTACAAAACTTACATTTCTTATAAATTTAATCTGAACACGGATTAATTTCATTTTATTTCATAACATGTTTTTATTTATTTTTCTATTTTTCTCGGGAGCAATTTGGACTATTTTAAATTAAGTAATTATTTCATATCTGCAATGACCATTTCTTACCTGGTATTTTAATAAAAATTAAATAACTATTTTATTTAATCTGAAATGCAGCATTTTTATTTATTTTTTGATAAAGGTCAACTTTGTTAAGGAAAGCGACTAACTTCCTTTCCTTCATAAAAACATAAGACTGTGAATGGATAACGATTGATGTATTACCTGACGATAGCACGCATTACAGAATTAATATACTAATATCTCTACTGCCTATATTCCCGTAAGGACAGAACTACTTCTCTGAGGCATACAAGAAAGAGCTAAGTGAGAGCGGAATTGTTTTTATACTCTATTATGGAATTACACTGTTCCATTAGTATCGTCGAATTCCTTTTCCACAGCAACAGTAGAAATTGATTTTCGGTCTTATCAAACTATACCGATTTACATTCACATACCGATAACAAGTATGGACTGTAGAAAATCAATAAAAATTAAAAAAATAATCAAACTAAAACCTAATCTTTTCCTACATCAGGTTTTACAAATAAAATTAAAATATTAATGGGTTAGTCCGCACGCACTGAAAATAAGGAGCGCAGATTTATGTAACTTGAATAATTGTTATTGTAAATAACGGACGTGTGGCGTGGTATAACGTTGCGTTATACGGTCTATTCTAAAACAGGTTGATTATATTAGTTTATTTGAAAAGGGCCGCCGAGTATTTTCAGTAGGGTTTGAAACGACCACGCGAGGACTGTACACATACATATTATATTATAAGTTGTGTGTTTTATCAATCGAAATATTAACCGACGCATATTTGAGATGAGGGGTCGATCACTGAATATGTTAGGGTAAGGGTAAAATATAAACTCAAATAACCAACTGCAAATAATACGGAACGAAAAAGAAAAAAGTCAGTGTATTGAAAATAAAGGAAGCTTTACCGAGCGGTATGTTTGAAGATAAACATTTTGCCTATCCCTCGGGAAAATCGGCTCGCTTAGGGACTTTGCCCGTTCGTCCGACGCTTTTTTCTTCCCTTCGCCGTATCTACCTCCGCTTTAACCGGGAGCTCTTTAATTTTTATTTGCTTAAATAAAATTATCGACCCTGCTGGTCATTGCTCTTACTTACTGATATTGAATCCTACTCCAATAGAGGCGGTTTCAAACCTTAGGGAGTTTCAGGAATTATATGGACAGTATGGAATCCGTTGGTGTTGATACTTTGACAAAGTTACTTTTTTTAATAATCAGTCGTTTGACTACTTTGATATCTCCATTCATTACTGTGTATCTGTTAAAATATTACAGGAAAAGAGACATCTTCCTTATGACCAGTAGGATTCATAAACTAGAGGAGTTTGAAGTACCCTGCTTTACTTGTCTCTTACTGTAAGCGTCTTTAAATTCACTTTTGTATTTTTTTTTTAGTTAAGAATAATCAACCTTTAAAAAAGAGTTCATAAGTAGCTATACCAAGCCAAATTGTTGTTTAGCAATTACGTCAGGCAGGCTGCGAGGAATGCATCCATAGTAATTCACAAATTGCGTCGAATAATCAACTCTGATGGCTTCTCCAAAAAAATCTAAAGATTGTCTGCATGGAAAACTCTGAAATTGTAATACCTTATACGTCGCTATACAGGCTAGCAGTTGAATCAAAAGTAGCCTTATAAAATTATAATGCACCTTAATGTACAATATTAATGTATCATACAATACAGGACCCTGGATTGTATATACTGTTGTTTTTAAAACTGGCTTGTATGAGGCACTGTTGTAGTGAGAAATTTTTACGTTTTGAATTTACAAATGGTGATGACGAATGCTGCTTTAATTATGTCTTTGTATAGAAGTACGAGTTATTACACAATGAGTGGAAAATATCATCTCGTTAAGGGAAGATTTGTATATGAATTTAAGTGAAATTTATATGGTGGGGCTTTTGTGTATGTCACCCCACCAGATTGTAAGGTTATTTCAAATATTGAAACAGTTGTGACCGGCCGAGTAATCTTGTGATCTGCTGACATTTGATATCTTATTGGTCTGCTTAATCCAGAGGCCAGAAATGGAACTGGATCGTCAGAGAAAACTACTCTCCAGTCAATAGTTAGCTTTGGCTTGTAATTACCCCCTTCCCGTGAATAAAGGTTAAAAATACTTTCCGTAAACCTATTTTAAATGTTATTTTCATTAAATTTATATATAATTAAATCTTAATTTTTGCTCACATTTTAACATTATTTCTTTAAATACCTTCGGTAAAAATCATATGGAACAAGCGAATTATAAAATATTTAACGGTGTTGTAACACTGACATATTTCGATTAATGTTGTAATTTTATTAAACAAGTTGACTAATGCGTTGAAATTAATAATCATTCACAGTAATCACCTGTGAACACACTAAAACAGCAAACGCAGCAGCACGTAATAGGTTATTTGATGTAGTATTTTATAACTATTATTGAATTATAAATTCGAATAGGTTTACATTGAATAGTAGATTTAAATTATGTTTGTTAATTTCTGTGTATTGACTGGTGATTTTTTCAATAATTATACGTACCCACACACCTATCCATACAAATACACACATATATATATATGTGTGTGTGTGTGTGTGTGTGTGTGTGTGTGTGTGTGTGTGTGTGTGTGTGTGTGTGTGTGTGTGTGTGTGTGTGTGTGTGTGTGTGTGTGTGTGTGTGTGTGTGTGTGTGTACTGCATCGCAAGCTAGGAGTAAACGATTAAGAGAAAAATGTTTTATCATAAAACAGGGAGAGGTGAGAGGCGTGTTTTAAATTACGATAGACTCGATTTAAGGTCAGAATTAAAATTTCAGTCAGTATGTTTAGATTTTTTTCTACGAAACTAAATAAACGAAAATCATAAGTCCCCGTTTGGGAGTCGAGTAAACCTCCGCCAAAAAGTCAAACTCAAGAGAGCAGTACAAAAAAAAAAACTTAAGAAAACGACAAAGGGGTCTTTTGCAGCAATAGTTAAGCTTCTTTTAAAAGGTCGCAACTTTTCGTTCACTAAAAAGACTTATGTTGACATTATAACCGGTAATATCGCTCTATTATGCACTTTTCTTTATATAAAAGTTATTTTCACTATTAAATATCCATTAATTGACACGTTAACATGCTTTCTACTCTTTTATCAGCAAGCAAAATGAAACCGCAATTTTTATTCTTCTCCGACCGCAAGCAGGCGTACATTTCGTCTATAATTCGTCAGTTGGCGCAAGATAACAGGGTTAACAAAATACTAGGCTATATATCAAAAGGTTATTATGAAAAAAGTGTTTAATAAATTATACATTAATATTATAATCATAATGAATAATTATTAATTATTAACAGAAATAATAATAAAGGTAATTATATTTTTGTGAAGGGTAAATAGATTACAATTACAGCTGAATTACGACCAAAAATAAATTATTAACATCACTTTAACAAGATATAACAAACATAACTGATATCACAATCACCAGTGAATCTTCTTACTATCACCAAAAAACAGCCGCAATAGAAGAAATATTTTAGTTGAAAATATTAAAAAAATAACATTGTCCTGAATATAAACACTTACAGTGTGAGTCTTGAGAATCTCAAAAAACAATTGTTTGCCCCGAATCCGAAAAAAATTGGTATACAAAGAAACTGAATACTGTTTGATATCTCAAACTTCTCTGAAACACAATTTTTTGCTTGAAACGCAGAGAAAAGTATTTAATAAGCTGTGCAAAAACTTAAAAAGATTACAAAACTTTACTATCCACGAGGCTGTTTCAATTACAAAAAAATAAATAGCAAAATAATGTTACATTAAATAGATGTTGGTTGTAAAGACTTAGTATCTTACTTTTACACCATTACTTACCTCCTTTATTTGAACATTTTTATTTACGGTATTGTGTGATCTCCTACTATCCTTTACAAAAAATAAACTTTATATTACAGTACTTTAGAAAATTCATGATCTTAATCTGTATGCAGTAAAAATATTTTACTTTCACAAAAGAAAAAATCCAATGCTTACTCTTACATTATGCTAATAGTACAGTAATTCTGCTAAAAAAATATATTTATTTTACTTTTTTTACTTTTATTCTGCTTGGGGTATTAATATTTTAATGACTTTATTGTTTAACGAAATATGTTTTGAGCATTAATAATTTGAAATTGTAAAATTTTTTTATGTTTTGGCTTCAAATCAAGGGGAAGAATTCAGGTAAAATTAATTTTTAAGAAAATAATCCCTCAATGATAATAATCTAGGAAGGAATTATTGTTACTTGCAAATATTCAGGCAATCATTCCTATAATTGTTTCAAAACGTACTGGCAACCATATTTTATGGCTTTAAAAATTACGCATGATTAGAATAGCCTGTATTTTAATTTTTACACCCAAAGAAGAAAACAATAATGTTTGCTAACGTGTAAGAAAACACTAAAAAAAAAATTGTACCGTGGCGAGTGAATTTTTTTTCAATTTTTTGGACGAATTAATTTGTTAATATTTTTTTCTCTGCTTTTAAAGCAAATAATTATTTCAGAGAAGTTTGACAATAGGAAATAGTATTCAGTTTCTTTGAACCTTTTTTTCGGATTCGAGGTAAACAATTGTTTTTCGAGAGATACCTTTACACTAAGTGTTTGTCGTGGGTTTGTATTATTCATTTTTTTTATCCTTCTACTTTTTGTTAGCATTCAGGAAAAAACAATTGTTTTTCTGGGCTTCTTTTCAACTAAAAAGGTTTTTTGGGGGGAGAGTGGTATATTTTGGAGGGGTGATTTATTTTTAGTTTGGAAAATGTGAAACCGTCTCTTAGCGTAAGCTACTTCATCGAATTATTGGTGTAGCATAAGGCGTGTAAATTCAAGCAGGAAATGACCGTTGTAAACTTATCCCCTTTCAATCAAAGCCAGTTTCTTGTTCTCTGTAATCACTAACTTGCATTTATTTGTGCGCACACATCTATGCAGAAAGAGAAAAGTGATCTGTATCCCTTGCTCGCCTGCTTATTCACGCTATCCGCTTAATGTGCTAAGCCCGGTTCCCATTACGATTTTATCGCCAGATGTTGTCTCAAACATAATTCTTATACTGACGACCATGTAGAGAGAAGGGTGCGATGATTGACTCCTTCATCGACGGATTTACTGCTTGTTTTCATTTGCAAAATATATTTCATCAGATAATAAAATATTCACCCGTTCTCTTCTCCCATCAATTCATAATACGAATTTATTGCTGCGGTGCCATTATTATAAGTGCTATATGGACACTGCTAAATGGATACGATAATCAGGCAATCATTCTAAATTGGCTTTCTCAATCCGCCACAAATTGACACTCATCTACTCCTAATTTATGCTAATAGTACAGCAATTCTGCTAAAAAATATGTTCATTTTACGTTTTTTCATCAGCCGTTTCACAAGTTTAATGAAATTTTCTACTCCTTTTAGTTCATTGTTATTTATTTATTATTAATTTTTTTTTATAAAAATGAATTCTACATCTTGTATCCTCAGTTATCCGATTGACTTTTTATTTATTTTTGGTTTCCTTTATAATACTGATCCTTCATAATTCCTCCTAACTGGATATCTGTAATATTCAAAACTCATATTTTTTATTTTGAAATTTTACGTTGATTCAATGCTTTATAATTTAGTATCATAAAGATCTAAATTATTTTTAAATGCAAAAAACCCATTTAATCTATACGAAAACGTTTAGTCTATCCCCATCAGAAGATATTTTCACTATCTTTAACTTCTGTTCTTCTTGTTTTGTTGAGGAATAATAATTCTTGTAGCATATGGTCAAATAGTAATGTTAAATTTGTATTCTGTTTATTATTTTTTTAAGTTTATTCCGTAAATTTCAGTTCGAATGCCTTATGTTCATTGATTTTTGTGGTTAATATCTAAAATTAAACGTTATGGTTAATATCTTTGAATATAAATCCTGTTTTTAATTAATGACTTGCAAAGTTTATTTTAATGCTTATATATACAGTGTCCAACGAAGAGGTATACGCTTTTGATTTAGTATCACTCGCTCTCTACCGATCTATTGAAATTTCACAGACCTTTTAATTTTAATGAAGGTTATAAAAATGTTCTGTGAAAATTTCAATCTTCTTGGATTCATATAATCAGATGGCGGCTTTCAAATAAAAACATCAATTTGAGATAAACCACATTTTTTATTCATTACAAAATACCTGGTAAAAATGATTAAAATAGATAATAACTAAAACTAGAATGATTAAAAATAATTCGATAATTATTCACGGTTATGACTTACTAACATGTTTTATTCATTATTAACAGTTGTTTAACAATACATCATCTGTTTTTAATCATTTTTTACCAGCTATTTTGTAATGGTTAAAAATGTGGGTTATATGAAATTTGTATTTTTATTTGAAAGCCGCCATTTTACTTACATAAATCTTATAAGATTTTCACAGAACATTTTTAAAACCTTTGTTAAATATTTGTAAAGTTTCAATGTAATTGGTGGTGGAATGGGCGAGTGATACTAAAGAGGCATACGCTAAATCAAAAGCGTACACCTCTTCGTGGGACTCTCTGTATATGTTCTTATTTATAGTTATTCATGTCTCTTATCTATCCAATAATGTAATTTTTTTACAGTTGTGCAATTAAATGTATATATGTAGTGCAAATTGAAATTTATGTATATAGTGTTATATATTTTTTATCCCTAGGAGTGTAAGTTATTTTCTATATATTCTACAGCGCATATATCTGGTAGTGTAATTGTTTAGCCATTAGTTTCTTTTGTAGTCAAAAATATAGTTGAGTATCCTTTAACTAAGCTAATTAGACAGTCAGTTTTGTAAATTTAATCTCCTGGCAATTCAGTATATCGCAGTTATCGGTAAATAACATCATTAATGAATTTTTTTTGGATTTTTTTCAGTTTTCATGTTTTCTTCTAATAATTTATCTTCTGTTTATTTAGTATAAGATGGAATGAAACACAAATACACAAAGTCCTAGTCTGAATTCTTTCAAAATGGATCTTGGATTTCTTCTTTTTAAAACAATTAAAAATTGAAACATTCTTATCATTACTAAAACTTGCTGCCATTATGAAGAAAGATTGTCTCCTTTATCAGGACAAATAATAAATAAATTAATAAATAAAAGAAACCCCCCGCTGCCAGTTTCCACATTGTTATCTCCCCGGTGCAATGTAAACAGATCGAATGAATTAGGTTTAAATAATTATATGGATAGAGGGTAGCTTATAGTTATTATTATTATGAATGAGGAGAGAGATGAAGGTTTTTACATTTAACAAACAGGCGGTACGATGATAGGGGTGCAAGACTAAAATAGAGTGAAGACAGCGGTATTAGAAGTAGTAGAGTCCCTATGAATAAATGGAAAAGGGTGGGGTACAGTGTAGTGACGGCTATTGTCCGTGTCGGTTGATAAATGAATACTGAAACAGCAAGGGCCCTACGGGGGGTCTAATACACTAATCAGTCGCCTATGACCAACATCTGAAGAAATAGACGCACAAATGTTTCAATTTTAGCTTCAATCTATTGGATCTACTGCAAAATAATTGAACCGTCTTTCCAGATATTATTTCTATTCCTATCAAACAAATTATACTTCGTACAACAACGATGAAGCCTGAATTCGAATTATATATATGAGAAGTATAAAATTAAAAAAAAGAAAGATACACAACTTGTAAAAAGAAATTGCGTTTTTCTTAATTTATTCACGTATAATATTTTTTTACAAGTTATCTGGTAACTTTTCACCATTCAGTAATAACTAAAGAAGTACCTAATTTTTATTTAATTTTCCAAATAAGTAATCTTTAAGACCGTGTAAGGTGTAAAAAAAATTTTCAACATAAAAAATTTGAATGTCAGCACCGTTTCAGTTTTTTAGTGAAGGAAATAAGAGGTTACATAAGTTTTTATATTACTATAAAAAAAATATGCTCGGTTCTCGGTTTACACAAGAGCGTGACGAAACAATACAATTACTTGTAAAAATGGGGGGGGGGGGGGTTGTATTAAGTTCCTTGTATTAAAAATAACCGGTAATGAATTGCATTATTTTCTTGGCTAAGCCATCCAAGTTGTGCAGTTCATTTTTGAAAAAAAATTCTATATTTAACTGTAATTAAAAATTTTCTGTAAATTTAAATTTATTTCGTTATGATAAAATAATTCCTTCTTATTAAAAAAACAATAACCAAAATTATGAATTCTATTGTTTCACATTTTTATATAAAAATATTTGTTCCTAATTTTATTATACATAGTTAAGTAAATAAATATAAAAACAACTAATTATTTCTGTACTTGTGAAAGACTTAATGAAACTTGAATGGTGGAACTATTTTCTGTGTACTTGTTCTTTTCCAAACATATACAGTAACAAAATGTACAGTAAGTGAATACAGGACCAAAAATGTTCAATTATTTCATGATCGACATATTAAAAAAAAAACATATATCCTTATAAATTTTAAAGTTATTAGATTAAAAATTTTGTTTTATTAAATAATTAATTACTTATTTGATATATTTAGGTATTTTACTTTCTGAAGTCAATATGTTCATTGAAATAATGCAATAACCAAAATTTTTAAAATTAATATATTAGCGTTACAATTTCGAAAAAAAACAAAAAAAAATTACAAAAATATATTTGATTACATATAAAAAATTATTTTTTAAAAAAGATTTTATTTAAATAATATTAATATTAACATTAATAAAAAAAAAGTAAAAAAAAATTAGAAAAACCCTCTAAAAAGTAAAAAATTAGAATTAAAACAAATTGAGAATTTTTTAACAAAAAAATATTATATATTAACAAATATAAAAATGCACTGAAAAGTAAAAACATAAATTATATAAATATCTAATAAATAACCAATAAATAGAAAATAAATAAATGTAATAATTATTAAATTAAAAAATTAAAAATAATGAAAATATTTAGTTAAATAAAAGCGTGGCGAAGTTTTTATAACAATCTATTCGAATAAGTATTTAGACATTTTCTGTATTTTAAAATATTTTTTTTGTTTAAAACCTTCTTCCATCACAATGATCCGCGCTTGATTAGCGCTCCGCGAAAGTATGTTGGTATCTGATTGCCTCTCTTCAGTCTTATGCTACCCTCTAGTGAAAAAAATTTCAAACAATTACAGTATATTAAAGAGATTTAACAGATTCTGACCAAAAAAAACGTTACGATTGGATATTTTTTATACCTGTAACAACAAAAAATTAAAACTACAAAAATTACGATAATTTAATTGCAGAATTTATTTTGCGCATTTCTACCGCGTTTTTTATTATCGAAATTTTTTTTTTTGCTTTGTGTTTATGAAACACAAGTTTGCTGATTTTAAAAATAATACTTTCAAGCAAATCGGTTGAAAATTAATCAGTTGATCAAAATTAATCGGTTGAAAAATAATCACAGATTAAGAACATATGTTAGTATAACTGAAAGTAGATTCAGAAAACTACGTTTTATAAAAATCCCCACCACTCAAAAGGCTATTCCGATTGACAAAAAACAATTTTTACTGTATACTGTTATTCATTACGAATCGTTATGTGTTACATGTTTACCGATATCATTTGTCAGAAAAGATATTTATAGACCTCAAGTAAAAGTGACGAATTTATGACCACAAATTCCTTTTTTGTGTGTGTTCCGTATATCATAATTTATTATGTGTTTCAATGCATTGATATGTTGCTACTAAGATAAGCTATTTTTGTAAATAATAAATAAATCCATAATTGTCATAGCAATTATAATACACAAGTCACACACACACACACACACACACACACACACACACACACACACACACACACACACACAAACAAGCACATTTCTGAGAAAAAAATGGTCATATTTTTTCTACTCTAAATAAAACATTTTACATCGTATATACGTCGTTCAAATTGTGTAATATAACTGATTCTGATATCTGTAATAAAATAACTCAAGTTTTAATTCTTTGATGGTTCAAATTTTCACCGAGATGACCTTTTTACATTTTTAGTCTTAATGAACAATAAACTTTTCCAAAAAAAAATTCTTAATAATATTTATATCTGAATATTATTGTTTGTTCAAGTTTGTTTATAAAGACTAAAAAGCAAAAATATTTATTTTTACACATCGAAGTTACATACGCGTACAAAATTTCAATCATTTTCATACGATAGTTCATGAGAAATGAAAATTTTCAACTAAATGCATGAATTTAGCGTACGGGTATCAAATTCCGACACCGTAATGCTGTATTGTCATCGAAGTTACATACGTGTACCAAATTTCATTGATTTTCATACGATAGATCAAAAGATATAGCAGTTGCAAGATTTGATTATTCCTAAAGCGAGTTAAATAAAAGCTTTTGAGAAAAATATGTTTCAAATTTTTTAAAATTTTAGGGCTGGTGCTTCAGGGGGCATTTTTAATCATTAATTGTTTACTAGAATTGATTTTAAATAAATTAAAAGCGATTTTTATTTGATTTTTTTAATAAATTTTAGAGCCTTCTCATTAGGGGAGGAGCATTAAGTTATTTTAATGACTTTATTGTTTAACAAAATAAGTTTGAACATTAATAATTTGAAATTGTGAATTTTTTATTTTATTTTTTGGCTTCCTACTCAAGGGGAAGATTTCGGGTAAAATTAATTTTTAAGAAAATAATCCCTCAGTGTTAATAATCCTTTTTAAAAATAGCTTTTTAAAATTGTCTAAAAAATATAAAGATACAGACGTAATTCTAAATAATTTATTAATTTTCTAGGAAGGAATGAAAATCTTTGGCAATACTAAAGAACTTATTTTTTACAAGCAATACTAAAGAGGAAGAGCTATAAAAAAAATTTAAAAATATAAAAAGATTTTTACATTTTAAATGCAACGGAGAACTTGCAAAATGGATTTAAAATAAGTTTTAAACATTTTTTTTTTTTTTTTTAAATTAAAGATATATTTTTTGTTACCACAGACTACTGGAGTGAGATGGGCAAAAATGTTTTATAGTAGTTTGAAGGCCTATTGAAGTAGAAAATATAGATGCAAAAAACTCATTAAATCCTTTTCTGAAACAAGATACAGCCAAAATAAGAAAAATGAATAAAGTCCTTTTTTGAGGAGTGGGTGAATAATAAATAAAAAATTTTGGTAATTTGTGATCTTGATACTTCTGCAAAAAGATCTTTTGCTTAAGTGCCGGAATAAAGATTTAATATTTTATTTCAACCAAAAAACTCCAACCCCTTTTTACAATTTAAAAATAAATTTAATACGTTCTTCCTCTCTCTTGATGGTAGCATCTGTCTACCAAGTTTGAAGAAAATCGGTCAACTAGGTCGAGAGTTGTAAGACCTAATACAGGCTAACATACGTACATACATACGTTCATACGCAGAAATGTCCAATTGACAAAAACAGATTTTTTTTTAGACTGGAAGTATTGGAATAAACTTTATTCACAGATTATTTTCAATTTATTTAAATCTACTTTTTTTTGTTAAAAAAATGTTTCTTTTAAATGTCTCCTTAAGACACAAGACCTAAAAAATAACAATTATCTTAGATTTTTTTTACCAGTCTATCTTCTTTCCAGTTATAGCTATATCTAGTACAGCGGCATATATAGCTAAAGCCGAGAAAGTAAAAGAATAAAGAAAATTACGTGAACATGTAGGTTATTTTTATAATCGAGTGTACAATGTAAAAAAACAGGAATATTCTCTCTCTCTCTCCCTGTGTGTGTGCGCGTGTGCGCGCGAGGGTGAGTGTGTAACAATGTTACCTTATTTAAAAAAATTACAACCCTAATATGAAAAATTCTTTAACTATATTGTATTTTTTGAAGGTTGAAAAACATTTCCGATGATTATTTACCTACACTTCTCCACATCAGTGCGATCAATGCAATTTTATTTTTATTTTAAACTAATTTTATTTTAATCCATAAAACAAAATTATTAAAATTATTTTATTTTATTTTATAAAATGAATTAACTATATTGATTCTAAATTTAATGTAATTTTAAAGAAAGTTGTTCGAATAAAACCTAATAATAAAAAAAAAAATGTAATTAATATAGATTAGATATGTAAACACATATCGGAAAGCAGGTGTAATATAAAGTGTTTTGGTCGTTTCACAATGAAAAGCCAAATTATAATCTTACGTGAGAGTAATCAAAACTAGTAATCATAATTAAATAAAACAACCGCTCTATTATGCCAAACAATATCAATTTAGCCTAATCTATTAAATGAAAATTCGAGTCCTATCAGCTGCATATGGTAAACTAATGTCATAAATGAAAAAAATGATCAAGTACACTCGAACTTCTCTAAAAACTGTTAGTTTTTAAACACCGTTAGTTCTCTTGAAAAATGGTTGTTTCAAGAAGTGTTTGACGGATTGTACTGGACAGTATGATGTTAAAGAAATTTCAGGTACTACTGTATAATAACATGTCTTTACAGTGTACTTTGTACACTGTAAAGACACAGTGTACAAAGTTTACAGTCTTTACAGAAAACATTCTATCATTTAAAATTTCTCGCAAAAGTAATACCCACTTATTCCTTTGATTTAAAACGAGAAATATTTATCTACAAAACTGAAGAAGAATGAAATAATGAATTTTTTTAAAGATGAAATACCATAAGAAGAAATAAAATAATGAAAGAAATAATGAAATGTAATAATTAATTTTTTAGGGCGAATCATCCCTGATCGAGAATCGAACCCAGAATTACCACTACTTGAAAGATAGAGACCACTCCATCACGGTGATCGACAATAATAATAAAAACATTGACTAATTTTTTCATATTTAAAATACTATTATAATAATTTAAAAAGAAAGGTAAAATTAATTTTCTTTCTTGGAAAATTATTCTGCTGTTGATAAAATCCTTACAACTCACATTGTTAAACCATACTGATGTTATAACATTGAAAAACAATGAATATAGCCTAAAACAAACCTAAAAACAATGTATATAGCCTAATTTAAATGAATAAAACAGAACCTTATAGCAAACTTAAGGAGTTCAATAAAATACACAATTGCGAAATCATAAATTTATAATTTTTATTTACAAAAAAATGTTCATTTATTATGTTTTTTTAATCAAGGCTATTATTATTTCTAAAATTAACGCTGACAGATTTTAAATTAAACTATTAAAAAGAATGATATAAAATAAAAACTGTAGGTAATTGTTTTTATACCACACAATATACTGTAGAAATTTAATAATAAATCAGGTTTTTGTTGGAAAATTACTGAACTGGGACAGAGGTACTGTTTTTTAAACGTAAGTAACATATTTACTTCCGCAATTTTTTTATATAATCTCTATCAATAAGCAAATAGAAGGGTTTTTAATCTTGTGATCATCAGAAGTGGGTACTTTTCAAAAAAAGAAAAGAAGCAGTATCGGGAACAAATACTATTATGTATATATATATATATATATATATATATATATATATATATGATTATATATTATATATATAATATATAATGAAATATTGTTATAAAATCTCGAAATTTCTTTTATAATTTATAAGCCCTAGAATACATAAAAGGCCAACCGGATAATCTGAAGAACTCTAAACTGAAAGAAAGCTATTTGACTTTCAATACTTTTCTTAAATTTTAACTTCAGGTGCTAAACATATTTGAAAAAATTTACTTTTTTTCTTAAAAAAAATTTTTTTTAAATGTTATCAAAATCTTATAAACTTTTTTTTAAGACGTTCAGTTTAAATATTTAGTATTTTCATGAAATGTATTATTATATATATATATTTTTTAAATCGTTTACGGGAACTAAAAAATAAGTTGGAAATAAACTCTTTTATTCAATAAAATTAAAAATTTCTGAACCTTTTACAATATAATCCTTCTATCTACTAGCTTTGACGGTACAACGTATTTGAACTTTTAATCTGACTGATCTGCTTATTGAACTACTAGCTGCAGGGCGTGCCTATGGCACGGTTCCGCAGCTAGGTCCTCCGAGCGGGTTGCCCTGGCGGGCGACGTCTAGGAATGGGATTATTAGGTGTCCAAAATTGATTACTTCTTGAGTAAAAATTTTTTTTTGAATGATGAAAATTGATCAAGGAAAAGCGAAAAAAATAGCAGCAAATCTTCCCAATAAAATTTAGTTTAGATCGGTTTAGGCATCTCTTAAAGATTGTACACTCTCAACATTTTCATCAAGATCTATAATATCCACTCAATACGAGAGCTGGAAGCTTAAATATAAATTAAATTTATTTATTTATTAGTTATATATTATATCCAGTTTACGAAAAAAATTATCGTAATATGAAACTAACCTTCCTTGACACAATAACAAAAGAGAAGTTAGCTTCAAAATCAGTAAATCGTTAAGGAGGAAATATAGGATTCAAAATTCTTCTAATTTTGACCATTATTATTTCTTCTAATTTTGACCTTTATTGTTTACCATTTGATTTGACTCACGTGTTTTGCATATATGTATGTTTAGTTGTAATTACAAGGCCGAAAAAAAAAATCATGTTTACGATTCTAAATGAAAGCAAGCCCTCATTATTTTTATCCTTCAAAAGAATAAATAATGAAAAAATATAAAAGTAAAGTAATTGAATAATGAAAAGTATAAATAATGAGGATTTTAAACCCTCATTATTTATACTTTTGTTATTTTCTATTGTGTTTTATTTATTATTATTAGGATATTAGTGAATCCATAGTATTTTCAGTATCGATTTATTTGTATCGAAAATAGTTTTTTTAAGATCTGCTACGATATTGAATTAATGAATTACGGTAGTAAAATTTATTAATTTATTTTGCAATTATTATTACTGTTGTTATTTATTGTTTATAAATATTTAAGAAAAACTTTTATGATTTTTTGACAGGCAGTATGTTCAACCATGGAAATATGTTCTTTCTTTTTTCTCTTATTTGCTGGTGTTGCTTCTTCTTACTTATTGATTATAAACATTTAAGAAAAAAACATGATTTTTGACGAGCAGTATGCTCGATAATGAAAGCATGTTCTCAGCTAAGAGGAACGCATACATAGACAGATACACATACAAGTGCCTTTAGTAGGGTAGGACTTAAATGCAATTTTAAGTAAAACTCAGTTTTTTTATATTGTCCATTGTTCTTATGACAGATTACATGTGAAATTTTTAAAGAAAGTTAATAATTAAAAAAGAAAAAATAACATTATCCATTCATTCTTGATAACATATTATAGTGGATTTTAAAAATTAAACTTATATTTGGCACAAAAAAAAGGAGTTATTTATCCCCAAAATTATTATTGGAGAGTTCATTCAATCGACTCGATCCAAACCACTTTATTCGAAAATTCGAATTAATTAATCACAGAGTTCGTTAAAACATCGTCGGTAAGAGGTGACGAAGTCAACGAACTACGTTTAGAGTTCTAAACATGACCTAACCTAAGAGTGAAATGAAAATGGGAGAAAAATAAATAAGGATGAAAACATTATATTTCAGTTCCATTAGATTTGTAATAAAGAATACATTAAAAAAATACCTTGAATTTTGTTAGACCACATTTTTTTTCTACTTGATAAACCGCAGACTCGAATATGTCATTTTATTAATTTTTTAATGTACCTTTACGAATCGCGCCGCTAGATAGCAGTGCTTACAGTACTACGTAGCGCACGAAAACTTGATAATGTGCTTGAAATAATAAAATTTAAAAGAAAATATACTACAGCTTGTTTTAATAGTAAAAAAAAATAAAAACATTAATTTAAAAAAAAATATACTAGTTTTATTAAAAAGGAATAAATTAGAACAGAAATAAAGTCGATTGGTAAAATCGAATTTAACGATAAAAATCGAGGGTTACACTTACATCCAATAAGTGAAATAAGGTTACAATAAGTGGAATATTACATCACTGATTTTCGATTCGTAAAGGTTTTATTAGTTTTATTAAAAAAGGGAAAATATAGTAGAAGTGAATGATATGACTATCAACAACAAAAAATTTGGCCGTGAAATTCAATTTGTTTATTCAAGAAAGGCAATAAATTTTAATAATAAATCCATAATATAACAATCAGTAATTCATAAAAAATATAAAAGAATAATCTAACAAAACGCAGTGATATTCAAAAAATAATTACTACGAAATTGTAAACCGTACGGTAAGAGCCTCGCAGATTTCATTTCTTCCGCTCAAAAAACAAAAATTTCTGTAATATAAAAAAAATTGCTTTAACAAAACGATACTGATATCAAAAAACGTAAGACTACATTTCTGTTATCAAAATCTGTTATTAATTTAGAATTTTCTTTAAAAAAAAATACGTGTTAAATGTATGTAATAGACTACAGGTATGCAATAATAAATAATAAACAATGTTTAAGTGTTCCATATAACAAAAAAAAAATTGTTACAAAACTCTTACCGGCCCGATTTCATTTATTAAACAACGAATAATGAATATCACCGAATATCGATGATATATATTTTATAATATATGATTATATTTATAAATATGTTAAATATCAATGATAATGTATATAAAAGAATAATGTATCATGTATATATCTTATGTATAATCATAAGAATTTTATTATATCCGTAAATATATATTACATTTACAGATATAATACAATTATTATGATTATTCGTTCTTTAATAAATGAAATCGGGCCGGTAAGAGTTTTGTAACAAATTTTCTTTTTTTTCTTATTATATGGAACGTTTAAACATTATTTATCTATTATCGTCAATTGCATATATGTAACTTGTATTTTTTTAAAAGAAAATTCTAAATTAATAACATATTTTGATAATAGAAATGTAGTGTCTTAATTTTTTGATATCAGTATCGTTTTGTTAAAAACGTTTTTATTTATATTACAGAAATTTTTGTTTTTTGAGCGGAAGAAATGATATCTGCGAGATTATTACCGTATGGTTTACAGTTATGTTTGGATTAACAAGTTTTTGAAGCACTTCAAGAAAAGAAAACAAAACTTACTGGATTTTGTTCACTTTAGCGTGTAGTTAATAACAATTCATATGTATTGGTTTTTTTCATAGTGGTGAAATTAAATATCACCTTTTAAATGTCAGTCGAATAAGTTGAATTTCACCAAAAAGCTTATTTGATTTCTTAGCTTCTACAGGAGATGATAGTTGTGGGGTAAATGAAGTTTTGAAACTCATTGTTTTAAACCGATTGTCTTTTCATTGGTAATTAAATTCACATCTAAATAGTACAATCATTTAATCTTGGCGTTATAGTTTAGGCATTAATAAAAACTTTGTGCGCATCGACGCGTGCGCAGTAGTTTGTTACAATGATGGAGGAAACTTACAATAGAGAGATGAATGTTATTGATAAAAGTTGTGTCATTTACCCTGAAAGCCCCTCCTCTAGTCCGTTGATGGATACCAGCTTCAGCAGCAAATAGCCCCACCACTCTTCTTTTTGAATACATTTCATCTGCTTCATCATCCACTCTTTATATCTCAGTAGCCGAACACTTCAAAAGTACCACTTCAAATCCTTTGAACTCCGCATTCATATTTACTCACCATTAAAACCAAGTGCACATTATTAACAAATAAACAAACAAACTTAACACACAAGTGAACAAAGCACAGATGATGTATTATCTACCTCTAAAACCACCCTATCTTTTTTAATTTGTTATAATCCTTATACTAATGAACTGAGATATATTTGTATCGATCTCACCCTCATTAGTAGTAATACTTGCTTCTGCTGGTAAATTAAGTACATCACTGCAATAGAGACATTAATTAATTACATAAGGGTCTTTTAAATGTGATGTTTTTTATGAAGATTTTGAACAGGGGATGTATAAACCATTTTATGTTTTAAAAAACTTTCTGTTATTATCATACCCGGAGGAACCCAGCTTTATTTAACTTTTCCCCACATACTAATATTATTATTATTATTAACACTATTAAATTTAATCAAGATCGGAGTAAAAAAAAGTATAAATTTTGACTGTTGCCTGATCTTGTTTACTTTAAAATAAAGAATTTTATAATTGGAAAAAGGAAATATTTTCTTCGCTACATAATATTTTTTTATAAAATGTTACTTAATATTTTACATTTTAAATTAATATTAATATCTAAATTATTTTAAATCAAACTACAAAAAATTTACACTTATTTCATTAATTACAACAAATCATACAGAATAAGGAAAAGAAAATTTTTACCTAGGATATCAGAAGAAGCTTAAAAACCTCTTTTTTATACCTATTATTACCTGTAGTACAGGTGAACAAAAACCCTTTTTGTGTGTTTTTTTATAAATTGCGACACTTAATTGTTGATTTTTATTTACCGATCAGAATTATCTATATAGAATTGATTTTATATTCTGTAATTTTGGAGAAATTCAGCTGTTATTGAGAAAAATTATTGCTAAAGAGCATTTTTTTATTTACTGTTAATGTTTTTTCGTGGGAACCAGTACCATCAATAAAATTACCCCACAATTTAGCAATTACGGTACTTTTTTATATCCTCTTATACATCAGATCAAATGAGGAGGGTAATTTCTCTTTATAGAAATACTTATAACCATAGAAAACACGTATTCTAACTTGAAGGTAATACGTTTTCGTACGATCGTTAGGAACTTTTACTTCCTAATTATCGTATTATATTGATGTAGAAAAAATGTAGTGATTGATTCAAAATTTACCTCCTACCTACTTCATTATATTTATAAAATCCGATGATTATCAAACTTCAACGTTTGTAAATAAAACCACGCTTATAAAAGTATTTGTATTGTGTCCGAACAACTTTTCTTTATATATTTAGGACGGATAATTCCATTTTCAAACAGATTGATACTGTGTAACACTTTTTAGTGTTAATTCATCTAGTACTACATTTAACTGGCTAAATAACTCTCGGATTTTGCCAGACTGCTCCGCTTATCAAACTAAATCAAGTATAAATTTCTTTCTCGGATTCTGATGATTGGTGATGTAATTTTATTTGATATATTAAGTTGATCAATTGATTCTTTTGGCTATATTTCTCAAGATATTACCACCGACGCTGAATTCGACTCTCCATTACGTTTTTTTTTTTTTTTTTAATATTTACGGTGTGACTTAGCTAGCGCCTAAAATAACTAATATTCGTAGTTTTTTAAATATAAAAATAGTAGTAAAAATTATTTAAAATCGGCGGTTATCTCAAATTTATGCTGACATAAATTATATGAAAATTTTTCATCATAACCTTTTCATTTTACGGTATTATATAATAAATCTTGTACAATTAAAAACTGCAAGACAATTAACAATGCAAGTAAAGATTACATTTATATTTATCTTATAATTTTTTCTAAGTCAATTGTGCGTTTTCTATTTTATATCCTACATGATAGCACTGGTTTGGTATGGATTTAATTTTATGTAAACAGAATAAACTTTCAAACAACTAAAATAAAAAATTGACACCAAATTATATCCAACACTTTTAGAGCCCTCTCTTATTCGTATTCTATTATGCGTTCTCTTATTTTATGATTAAAAATAATTTATGTACATCTTATTGCTAAGTAAATAGACTTAATTTATATAAAGAGATAAATACATTTTTTATGTTTTATGCAAAATTCTGATTCAAGTTTTGATCTGCAAGTTTATAGTTAGTATCTAAAATCTGTAAGTTTTGACTGCTGGTTATAACTTGCAATTTAATAATTTTCAAAAAGAAAAAAAAAGGACCATTTTTATCTATAATGAGGTTTATAAAGCATTTAATATTTTTATTTGATGATTTTTTAATTTAACTACTGAAGTTTTAACACCATAATATTGTTACAAAATAATTAAATTCCATTAGGTCTCTTAAATCGTTTATTTTGTTTTTTAAAATAGTAATGTTATCCATGCCATCTTACTTTCAAACTTTTGAAAATATATTTTTTCTATCTTTCATTAATGTATTTGTATATGCATTTTTTAAACTGAGTTTGTTGCTTACGACTTTTTAGCATGAATCTGAGATTATTATTCTCTTCCCTTATAAAGCATATGTACACTTGTATTACGTTTTGTTAGATCGCGTTTTGTTATTTAAGTTCAAAACGGTAGATTTGATTATCTATTTGTTAATATTACATGATACAGATCCATCAACTCAGTAAATGTGAAAAAAGTTTTAATGAAAGCATCCTATGCTAACTAACTTAAATAATAAATACTTAATGACTTCATAATAAATAATTAATTTAAAAAGTTAATTCGTTTTTATGTAATTTAATTTTTTATGTTAATTTGGTAGCATAATTTTTACTTGTTTAAATTTGATTATTATAGAATCTCTTTTGAGATATCTTTATTATAAGAATTATTTTTAAAAACTAATAATAAATAAGACGTACTGGTAGTAATGCATTTTCAACTTTACTCTCGGGAGAGGTTTAATTAATTCTTAAGCTCTGTGAAAGTACATAGAAGTTCGGAAACATCGTTGCCAGTTTTTTAAAACGAATTTTTTAATATCAAATTAAAATTTAAAGATATTTGCTTGTTTTAAACCAAAAAATACAATTTCTTTATTAAATTTATATCTACTCTTTTTACATTTTTTTCTTTGGAGTATTTTAAAGCTTTCCTACTAAAAATATTTTTTTTAAAAATTATTTAAAAATATTTTCTCTCCCTTTCTTTCTCTCTAATTTTAATATATAAGATATATATATATATAAAATATAAATATATATATATATATATATTTTATATATATATATATAAATTTTCTTGCAGGTTATCCGCCTTTTAATAGCAAAATTTTATTAATATATCAGGTATTTTGATTTTCACTGGTGAAGGGTGGTAGTGTTCCTGCAGAGATCTCTCGGTAGGAGGCGGCTGTTGTTTAAACATATCACGATTCAGCCACCGTTAAAGTGGCCCCTCTTCTATCAGCGGGGAACCGGCAGAAAGGCAGGTAAATCACTAATAATGTAGTAATTACTTCGTAACAACAATAATAATAATCACTGGTGTGTATAAAGTAACATCTGCGCAACGAAATCACGATCCGACTTGCATATGTAGTTCTATTATGATTTTTCTCGTTCGCTCACTCCATCGTCAGTCTCTTTCTTCCTCGTTCGTGTAATAACACCTGCCAGCTCCGAACTCAACCCCATTGCATAAACATCACCAACATAGTCTAAACCACTATTGTTGATGGTATATAATTAAATCACCTACAGTAATAGTAATAAATAACAGTCAAGATATATTAATAATTGCTATGTGTTTGTGCCTCCTACCCTATACCTACCACTCACTAGTAAACTGAGAAACCACGGCACTGTGGTTATTAAAAATATATTATTTTATATTAAAATTCACTGACCGTGTTAAATTAAAAAAAAAAAAAATCAATGGCGCCTGTGACGTATTGTTCTACACTTTCACCGTTACTGTTGCCTTATTATTTTTAAACATGTCCAAATAAGCATCAATTGATTTAATTTTAATTTTATTCTTTCACGCTAGTGGGCCTTTTGTTCAATTTGTCGGTGGTTTTGGTGATCGCTGAGTAATGAATCAGCTGGTCTCGAGTCCAATTCCCAGCAAGGTTTTGATAAAAATTTATTTATAATGTTACACAGTTGAAAATGAATCAAAATAGGAAGCCGTACATTTGTTAAACATATGTTGAATTGCTACGCGTCCCGCACAATTCTTACCTTTTAATCACAAATGAATTTTTGATCACAATTATGAAATCATCTTTGAATTTGATTTGACTTTTGTAAATTAATCTTTCTCTTAAGTGCATTTCCAGGCAAGTAAATTACAAAAATTAATTATCATGAAGGATAAGAAAGTCATTTTCCAAATTTCAGATACTTTTTTGTTCCTTAAACTTCTGTTTACTTTTTCATCCCTTTAAAATTTTTATATATTTGCAGTAAATAAATAAATTAAATAAAGGTCTTCCTTTGATAGAGAAGTTTTAAAATTAAAAATGAACAAATGATCAATTTTCGTACTGCTGATATATTAAAGGAATTTATAAATAGCATCATAAGAGGACAACACAGGATCTTCGGAATCCTGTCTGATCTTAATGGCGGAATAATTAATTATTGTTACCAACAAATTAAATTTAGCTACATTGTATTTTTTTAAATATTTTATATATAAATTATAAATTTAGCGCACCGGGTTGGTCTGGTGGTTAAATTGTCGAGGCAAAATCAGTTGTTTAACAGCTGATTTTCAAAGTCAAAGGTTCTAACAATCAAATCCTAGTAAACGTTAGTTACTTTATACGTATATGAATACTAGACAGAGGATATCGGTGTACTTTAATGGCTGAAGTTCAATAACTCACATAACTCACGTATGGTCGGCCTGACCAACGAGATGTAAAACACTACATCTCATTACATGTCATACATATCATCATTATTTCATTGGGTCATGATGGCGGGGTTGTTTATTGTCCACTAGTGGAACAGATTGTAACGTAAACGTTAGGAAATAATAATATATAAATTGTAAAGAAAAATTAGCTTACAGTTTTATTCTCTTACTAATGATTATAGCTAAAATTGATTTTAATAACGCTTAAAACATAAATTTACCTATCCATAATCCAGTTATATTCAAGGTTTTATATTGATTTAAAATATACGCAAAAAACGCCGTTTCCTTGAAAAAGAAGGTTATTTTGCTGAAATTTACTTCCTCAGGATGCATCTGTTAAAAAGACTAAAATTACTACAATATAAAGATATAACCGTACGAACCCTTCGTTCCTACCTAACTAGTTCTATTTTGTTTTCTTCTTTTCCTAGTTTATACATGTTAATATTACAACAAACTTTGATCGTATCAATACTAGAATGACAAACTTGTATCTCATTCAATCTACAAAATACTGTGTCTAGTGTAAGTTATTATTTTCTATTTACCATGTCAAAGATGTCAGTAAATTTACGTCCAACAAATAATAGAACCGCTAGCGGAAATGATTAATGCCCGGTGTCCCGGTGGTATGGCCACGTGTCTGGGAAGCCTCCCGCCTGCACGTTGCACCATGGTGAAACCCTTCAAATGTTGTGATGAGATCAGATGGGATGACGGAGCCGTTTAGAATGAGAGATGAGATACGAACGCTGTTAAACTCCTCTTATTATTTCTTTTTCTCCCTTCATTTATCTTTATGTGTCTAATTATATTGTACGTCTTCCTCATCCCTTTTTCCATAACCTTTACTCATCTATTGAGAGACGGCTTATATATAGCCATCTCTCAATAGATTTCCTTGCGAACAAGTTTTCCTTGTGCGAACAAAAGACGACTGTGTTTCATATTTAGCCAAATATAATCCAAATGGCAACATCACAATGATCGAAGGAAATACTAATAATTAAATTGCGAAAAATTAATATATTTTTTTTTTTGTTGGATAAATGGAATAATAAGTTAATTATTATTAAAGGATCGGGCACTGTGTAAGTACGGTACAGAACGTATAACCAGTTTATGTGGCTGTTCATGCAAGTGTATCATAGACTAGTTTTCATTCAAAGTTGATCATACTGTTAAGATGGAGAGATAATTTTTTATATACAACAGCATACCTAAACATTCTTCGTAAATAATAAGTTACTGCTGAACAGAAATTTTAATCAAATATTAACTATGAAAAGGGATGCATTATTATTTGAAGGAAATATATAAATATAGAAGCTTAGAGGTTAGTTCATGATAAATTCAAAATTCTATGAGCCACTTCTCTTTTTTCCTTCAGAACCACACCTTTAAAGGAAAATGTTGTATTAAGGTTGATTTCGTACTTTCAGGCTATTTAGCATCTACTGGTGGTAAAATTATAATTCGGGTCTTAAAGTAACAATATAATAAATGTTGAGTTTCCCTTTTAACCACTTTTAAACGGATAATTAATTAATCCATGTCGAAGAGGAACAAAGTTTTAATATAGTAATCAAAATTTTGTCTTAGGAGAGCCATTCAATTTATTAAGGAATTTTTCTATTGTATTTTCCTAATGTGTACGTGCTATCTATTCAACTAGTGAAAAATAAGCAACCCCACCACGAACCAATGAGATGAGGATGGTATATATTACTCGTAAATGTGGCGTAGTCTTTTACTGACTCAGGCCGACCATTCCTGGGACGTGCGGTTTGTTGAACCCCAACCACCAAATTACACCGGTATCGATTGTCTAGTATTCACATCCATATAAAAGACTAACTTTAACTAGGATTCGAACCGTCGACTTCGAAAATCAGCTGTTAAACAACTGATTTGCGACGACGAGTTAACCATTAGACCTGCCCGGTGGTTAATTTACAAAGGAACTGAGACCCTATAAATAACAAATGTTAAGTAATTACTTAGGTGTTAATATAAAACAATGAAAAGTTTGAGTAAGTTCTCTTTCAGATCTGATTTATGTTTTAGGTTACTCTTCTTCTCATGCAGGCAACAAAAATTGGTCAAGCGGCAAAAAAAAAGACTTGAAATTGAATTAAACGAGTTTAATTATTAACATTAATTAATTAAACTAAATTGAATTAAATTAAGTAAACAAAAATCTAGAAAATTTGAAATAATTACCGATAAATTCTACAATGTGATTTTCAAACAGAGAATTTCATTATGGTGAGGAAAAACATTTTTCTATTAAACATTTAGCGTAAGAGTTGAACAAGATTGAACAATATATTATGCGATCATATACCCACTTTACAGTAGATTCAAGAATTTAACTTAAATGTGTCTTATATTCATCAGTCAGAAAGAAGACTAGTAGAAGGACGCCATGTAGAAACGGAGAGGAAGGAGTAGAGAATGACAAACGAAACGGAGTGAAACATCTGTGTGAGATTATTTAAAATGAAATTTGAGAAAGGTTGTAATAGGATAAGTATGGATTTCCTAATTCCGTTGGATATTTTCAGCACGTTGGATAAAAGTGGTAAGTTTATGGTTTTACAGAGAAAACGTGCTTGTTTTTTCTCTCTGAGTTATGGTGTTTTATTGTAGTGTTATTAAGAAGTTCTTATGAAGTGTTTGGTACGTACTTGAGAGTGAAAGATCGTACTATAATTGAGTGTTTGTCGTTTCGTATGATATTGCATGTGCGTAGACTGGTTTTATTTTTTGTGTACTTTTTCTGGAATTTTATTTTAGAAATATACAACATTGCACAGGTTGAGTTAATTTAATTTACCTGTTGAGATGGCAGTTATCGACCCATCAGCCTCTTGCCGGTTTTCGGCAAGTTGCTGGAAAGGCTGGTTGTGGAACGGCTCGAGGAAAGCATCGATATGAGCCGTATTCTAAATCGAGGCCAATATGGCTTCATGAAAGGGGTTGGCACCGAGGATTGCATCTTAAATGCTCTTGCCGAGGTGGAAAGCGCCGACTGCAAATATGTTTTGGCAATTTTTATTGATATAGAGGCAGCATTTCCTTCCTTGTGTTGGAGTTCTGTCCTCTATGCTTTGGAACGCCGCAATGTTCCCAAAGCCACACAGGCCGTGGTAAGAGACTATCTGTCTAACCGAACGGCTCTGTTTAAAGATGCGCACCTAGTTGTGGAAAAATCCGTCACCAGGGGAAGCCCGCAGGGTTCCGTTCTCGGTCCCCTGCTGTGGAACCTGGTGTTTGACGGATTTCTGGGATTGACTTTCCCAGAAGGAGTCATGGCCCAGGCTTTCGCCGATGACTGTCTCCTTTTAGTTCGTGGAGATTCACGACCACAGCTAGAAAGCAGAGCGCAGGCGGCTTTGTCAACCGCCGAAGGCTGGATGGACATTCAAAATTTAAAAATTTCTGTGCCCAAAACGAAGTTTATGCTTCTAAAGGGCGCAGACAAATTATCATGCAGTCGAAACCCCCACATTAAATATAAAGGCTGTGTAATCAGCCGAGTAAGGGTTCATAAGTACCTAGGTGTTTTGTTTGATGATAAGTTGCTGTTTAGTAACCATATTAAGCAAGTTGCGGCGGACGCCGTCTCTGTGATGCACAAACTTAGACGGATTGCTCGGAAAGACTACGGGCTGTCGGGCCGCCAAATGTACTTGGTGTACCGAGGCGTCTTCGAGAGCATGATCGCATACGCGGCGCCGGTTTGGGCGCACAGGTTGGAAAGAAATAGAGCACTACTTCAAAATTTAAGGAGTGCCCAGCGCAGAGCCATGATTGTATGCACTGGTGTATTTAAAACAACCTCCTACGAGGCTACTACTGTATTGGGAAAGGCTCTCCCAATCGATTTAGTGGTGAAAATTCGGGCAGTCATGTGGAAGTTGCGTAGAGGTCGGGAGGCCGAGGCATTTGGGATGCGGTTTCGAGCCGGGCCAGAACCGGATCGGAACGGTGATCACAATGCACCGGAGCAAAATTTCGTCCAGTTGCCCATCTCCCGTCTGCGGAAAAGGCTTCAAAGCCTCGCGATGGAGGCATGGCAGCTTGAATGGCACACCACGACTAAGGGTAGATCCTTGTATAATTTTATACAGGATTTGGGGGGATGGTATGCCTCGAGTTCTTTCTTAAGGGCGTCGGGTGCCCAGGTGCTCACCAACCATGTGAATCTAAACCAATATCTGTTTCGGTTTCGCCTGGTGGCTGATGAGTTGTGTGTCTGCGGGGAGGTCCAGTCAAATGTACATATGATGTACGACTGCCCGGCCCTTGGGGGGGCCAGAGACCGTGCCACCCTGGAACTTAGAGGTCAGGGGGAAACCTGGCCGCTCACAAGCGGCGAGGCAGTGTGGCGAGAGCCGCACTGTCGGACCGTGTGGGAGTTCCTCGATGAGGTTGCTATGTTCAACCGTCATCGGTAAATTTAAGGGATTAAATGTAAATGCATTTAGACTCCTAAAAGCTTTGCTGCTGGAAACCAATTACCTTGGTAAGAGGGCTGGCCACCAGCCAAATCAGCTCCAAGCGCTGTTAAATGGTGGACAGGTACTAGCTGGCATACAGCGACCGAGGCGTGGCAGCCAAAATTGCTGTCTTTTTAATTAATCGACGTAAATAAATTGTACAAGGGGTGCGCCTCCCCGATCTAGTTTTATGTTTGACAAGTGAGCGATTGGGACACTTCAGCGGGTGCTGTATGGCGCCCTGCTTGATTCGCTCACGCATGTTAGGTAGCTCACTAGGAGCTTTTAGGATTTGGGTCGCTAAACTGTTCGAGGCTCAGTAGCCGTTCTTGGCACGGAACATTTGGTCTATGCTCTAGGGCGACCGAATGGGGTGGTGGTGGGAGAAATGCCAGTTACCCTACCTGTTGACATGTAGGATATTATTTTTCCGAGACGTTATTTTAGATAAGGAGAGGACTTTAATTTATTTAAATTTATTCATTTCTACGGTCTGTCACTGCAGTTACGATACTCGGCAGTATAAACTATTGTAGAAGATTAGTGAAGGGACTCGAGCCGGACTTAGCTCACCTGTTTATTGGAGTTGGGTACAAATCTAAATCGGAGATTCCTCGCTCCCCGGGGTCCGATTTGGAAATGGTTTCCACCTTTCCTTCTCCACTCCCTTGCCCTATCTTCCAACTAACCCATAAAACCAACGCAAAAAATTTGCGAGAAGGCCAAATCTGGTAAATTTTCCTACTTTTGAAAAGTGGGCAAAAGAAATAGGAGCCAGCAACAGGAAGCCCAGCAATGCACGTTCAACTCGACAGGGTCTACAACGAGTGAGTCCACAGACGGCGCAATCCGTAAGGAGAAGAGGAAGGAGCAGAGGAAGAAGAGTCGCTCTGTGAAGAAAAACCCTATGGACATGGAGAAAGGGCTTGAGGGCACCCGCAGAGGGAGCTTGTCAAGTACGTAAAAGAACTCATTAGCGTAGTCGGCATCATTATGAAATATGCTGAGAAAAATCACGCGTCCAGGGAGCTTAAAGACCTTGCGGGGGACATGGATAGAGTAGTGACGGTCTTCCGGGGTTTCGTTGAATCCAACCAACCACGGCTGAGATGAATCCAAGAGAAAAGCTGAGATGAAGGAGGTGGCCCGTCAAACTAGGGTAGACGTGCAACACAACGAATTATTGCGCCAACTAGAGGTGGGTGTCAAAACCGATGACATCGACGTTCTTGTGGCTACATGGAGAAGGGTGTGGTTCCTCAAGACGGTTGAGTTGAATGAGCTCGTCTTTGTCGAGAGAGAGAAAGATTTGGCTGTCATTTTCGACTAAGCTAAGTAGAAAAGTAGATTCTCGGAGTCCATCTTTAGGGCGGCTCCATGAGTCAAGGGTTTTGCAGCGGCGGGATAGCTAAGAGTAGGGCAGCTTCTCGCTTGCACCGAGTTGGTTACAGTCCTCTAGGGAGATGACCTTTGAGAGGAAGAAGTTCACCCTGGTAAGTGATCCCTCAATTGGCGAGGGGAATATCTTCCACTTGAGGAAGGGTGTTGGGAAGATATTTCTACAGGCGAAGCAACATGTAACCTTTGGAGTGGAGGAGAGTGATGCGGCTCGTGTTACGAGAAAAATACTGAAGTACATAGGTCGTTGAACAGGAAAATCGGCTTGTATGTGGAGAGAGTAGCCAAGCACAAACCAAACTGATCGATCAGCGCGGCACTTGCCGAGAAGGCGAAGACACTGGTCGTCAAGGTAGCAGATCAACTGAGAAAGAAGACCTTTGTTGACCTCCTTAAGGAAGTCAAGGGAGTGAATGAAGTTAACTCAGAGATTCTCTCTACCCGTAGGCATAGGGAGAGGATCAGGGTCAAGGACGTAGGAGAGTGACTGAGGAAGCTTAAAAACTACAGGAGGGGATCCAAGGGATAAAGGTGGTCCTAAGGAAAAGGGAAAGAACCCGAACAATTTTTATTAACGACATAGATGCCCTAACTATTAGCGAGGAGGTAGTAGGGCAATAGTCGAAGTTATAAAAGTAGAAGAGGAGAGGAGGCAGACCATAAAGCTGCGACCTGCTCACTCAAATGCAAAGGTAACCTCGCTGACGGTTTACAGAAGCGAAACGAAGAAGTTGCTGCGGAAGGTTGTTATGCGGAGTTATGCGGCTGATACTGTCGTCCGGTGAGGGATGGAGCACTTGCATTGCTCGGTTTTGGGGAATGCTTCGACAGAAGTTGTTAAATTAGCAAGAGGGGGACAGCGGGGATGTCGGGTGAGGACGACGTCGGGCGCTTGCCTTTGTGGGCGGATGGCGGGGGTGCCTCGCACCATCATCGCTGAGCAAGCTCACGCAGAGGAGTGCGCTGTACATAAGGTATGTATGTCATGTAAAGAAGACAATTCTGTATATATTAGAAGAGTTGTATGTAAGAAGAGGTGTGTAGGGCAGGTAGTTGTAAATTTAGTGTACAGTTGTAAGAATGTAAGGTGTGCCTGTGAATGTACGTGCTGTTAAGATAATGTTTTAACGGAAATTCCAATACCACGTCGCACGAGGGAGTGAGGACCCACTATGTACGGGTTGCTGGGCGTTTGGTTTAGGACTTCTACAACTTACTAACCGTCGATTTGAGACATATTTAAAAAATTTGATATTAGCGAAAAAATGAGTAGTGTTGTATTTTTAGCGTGACCGATTTAATCGTAAATCGTTCACGGAATCGGTTTTAAATAAACCGATTTCAATAGTGTTGATTTTGTTTTCTTATGGCTTATCTTATTCTTGTTTAAAATGTGAATAAACTTACAAAAAATGCCGTTCACAAGAAAAAAATGCCGTTTCCCACTTCCGACGAAAATAAAAAAAGTACGTTGGATAAAACTTTTTGGAACAGATAGTAATTATGAAAACGATTAAGGGATTTCCTGCTGTTAAACTACAATAACTGGTTTTATATTTCTGGTTATTTGTCATAATCTATAACTGTAAATGTTACATATTAAGAATTAAAAAACACGACTGTCCAAAAACATTGCTGACAGATATTTCTCTATAATATAGGATAATTACTAATATAGGACGATTAAAAAGCGTGCGGGTGACAATTTTATATGTAGTATAATTTTTTTTTAAATTTATTTAAATATATAGGTAAATATATATATATACATATATTTATATAGCCACTATATTACTCCCGGTAATGTAAGGATTCCAACAAGGGGTCATACATCTAATCGGTTCAGCCGTTGAGCTGCTACGGTGGAACAAACATACGTACACCTTGAATGGAGTCGTGTAAAAAAAAAGTATATATACGAAGAAAAGCATTCATGGGAATGTTTAAGTGGTCATTTATAAGTACGTTCACAATTCGAATTTCAAATTGACTTCATTATAAAAGTTATACCTATTGATTTGCAGATACAGAATGAATTCTTGATTTCGAAAGAATGAAGAAACATAGTGAAGCTTTAAGATTCGGAATAGGTTCGTTTTGTGAACGGTACTTGAGCTAGCGAAGAAATAGAAGTAAAACGGATTTAAAAAAAAAAACTCTGAAAAGTAAAAATAAATCATGCCACTACATTAAACTTAAAATAAATAACTTCTAAAACTTACTAACCGTCAATTTGAGACAAATTTCAAAAATTTGATATTAGCGAAAAATTGAGTAGTGTTGTATTTTTAGCGTGACTGATTTAATCGTACTTTTTTTAAATAAACCGATTTCAATAGTGTTGATTTTGTTTTCTTAAGGCTTATCTTATTCTTGTTTAAAATGTGAATAAACTTACAAAAAATGCCGTTCACAAGAAAAAAAAGGTAAAAAAACGTGCGTTATAATAAAAATAAGAAACAAAATGTAGATAAAATATTAATCATCTAGAATAGTTTTATTCTATTTTCAATAATCTATGCTCGAGTTCTAAACAAATGAAGTGACTTATACGGTAACAGTACCTCAACATAAACACAATTACATCAGTACAATAGAATAACTTAATTAGCTTAATACTTCGTGTAATGGATTAAATTATTTTTTTCACAATCGCAGCCTATGCAGTAGTGTTTCAATAGATTCATTATCATATGACAACGCAATCAAATCGCACAATATCTCGTCATTGCTATTATTATTAGACATACTCGTATGATAGTAGATATTGACATCATACCTATTGCATAGTAATACATCTCAACATATTACTAATGTTTGTACCTTGTAATGCAACAGCCATACTATACAAAGTACTCGTACAATATTATGTAATATCTAGTGCCATATAACCCACATAGCTATATATATTCAATCAAATTTACAGGTTGACTGAATGACTAAAAACGGACCCTAGACACCTATTGTCTAGGGATATTTTGCAAATGATTGTGTATTATTTTTGATGCTACCGTTAAACAACTCAGTGATTCACTAAAAAAAATTATATAACTAAATTAAGATATTTTGAAATAATTCGATTAATTCATCGCTTACTTCAAAATCTCAAATGATATATTGCTGTAATCGTCTATTTTGTGTAATCAACTTCAAAATTCAACGCAATACAAAATAACTGCCTTATCATCAACTTAAATTGCAAATTCATTTTTTTTTGCACAAGATTTGTAAGAAATTGGTAAAGATATATATATATATATATATATATATATATATATATATATATAAATTATTTTTTTGTTTTTATAGAAATATGAAAAAATGTATTATTTATGTTGTACGGCGAATATTATATAATCTTAATAAAATATTTTTATCTTTTTTTTATTAAATATTAATATTTAATACGTACAAATTGTACAAGCGTTATACATGCACGTTGTATAAATAAAATTAAAATTTAATTTTTCAGTAAAGGAACTATGATTAGTTAATTTTATATTTAAAAAAAATTAAAATAATTAAAAATTATTGTCTTAAAACTTTTTTTTCAAAATAAGTTGTTAGTAATGAATGAGGATTTTTTGAAAGATTTCATCATTCATTTTTGATTAACAACTTGAATTTTTGAATAATGTGAGTGTGTGTTATAGGGCGAAGTGTAAATATCTTGAAATAGTGGAGAATGAAATTTAGCATCAGCAAACTATTCACATATCTATAATTACTATTAATATTAAAAAATGAATATTTATTTTTGTTGACTGGATGTTAGAAATGCAATATTAGTTAATTTATAATTAATCAGATTCGACAGTTTTTAAATTATATTGTTTATTTAATGTGAAAAAATTTTGTAAGCATATTTCAAGAAATAAATGGCTAAGTATTGTTATTCTGCAAAACGGTCATTCTGCGAATTTTCACTTATTTTATTTGGAAGAATTTTTTTAAGTAATTTGTTAATATTTGGATGGCTAAATATTCTGACATTTGTACTTGTAAGCAGCTCTCTTTGTATCGATGTTCCGAACAAATTATGAATAATAAACACTAGTAATTTACATTAATTCATACGAATATTTAAAAGCTCACGAGCTTGTGAGAGCGTACGGACGCGTGCATTTGTTTATTACAGGCGATTATTGTAGGTTGTAATTAGTATATGGGTCAACAATTAGATTATTGTGCACTTCTCTCCTATCGTATCAACAGAAACAGACAGCCATACCGTTTTCTTTTATTTTGACGGCCTGTAGTACACATTTGTAGTTAAGGGTACAAATGTGATGAGATCTGTATTTGTGTGCGCGTGTACTAGTGTAATATGAGGAATTATTTGATTAGGATATAACTGATGTCCACATCTAACATCTCACATCTCACGGACCGCTAACAGACCAGCCTCCTTTAAGTGTATTACAAACTAACACTACTTTATAACACGGGCTGCAAAGCAAGTATAAAGGCGGACGGTAAACGACGTCGGAATATGTGTCTCTAGACGACCGTCCTATAGTAAGCATCGCACCTCCTTACTCGATTCTCATTGAAATTACAAATCAAGTAAGTGTGTTCTTACTATTTGCATTTGATTATTAAATTAACATAGGATATTTTTAAGGGCACCTGGTACCTTGTATTTTTTTAAAAATTAGATTTTTTTTATTGCATTTTTGCTTATTTCAAATGTTATTTTATGAATATAAAATAAACAAAAAATTATATTTTTAGTGACAAAATTGATTTTTTTTTTATAAAGTTACAGTAAGTTTTGTGTAAATTTTTTTATAGATTTTTTGTTTTTTTTGGCACTTAGTTATTTTTAAAGGAAACTTTTGTGTTTATATAGAGAAATTTTTTTTTCATATTCAGAAGCGGATGGGCTCATGATTACGAAATCTCCGCGGAGCCTTGAAGAATGTTTTATTAGAAAATGCTAAAAAAATTTTCAGGAAAGGATCAACTCACAAATAAAGTTATCAATGAAATTTAGGGCTGCTATGGTGTTGCTATAACAAAAAATATGCATAATAAAAAAGACATGAAGCGTGCAATACGGGTTATTTATTTTCATAAAATCTCGACAGATGAAAACCCTTTATATGGGCTTTGTCCGTGGAACATCATGGATTATCATCTTCGTGAGAGACTATCATTGAATATAAAGTGCTGATAAGGAAGCAAAAATCGTTTATTAACATGGAACTAAGAAAAACAAAAAAGTACTCAACTAGAACATAGGATGATGAGGAAGAAAACCCGACAATGAAGAATATGGTGCTGGGATACATTGACCTGCAGTAAATGATGTTTTTAATCGTTTTCCAAAAATTGCATATTTTTTAAATAAAAGACCCGTTATCTCATGACCGCTTAAAGTAGGAAAATTAAATTTTTACAGAATATTTATGTATGCAAGACACAGTTACTGAGGTTTTTTTAACATCTAATGATTTATATTTTCTAAGATACATAAGTTTTTGTGCTTCAAAAAATAGGAAAATTGAATAAAAATTTTAAGTAAAAAATTTTGTAGTAAAGTTATGAAAAACCTCAGTAGCTAAAAGACCTTATGAGACAAAAAATTTCTATTGTGTCCTGAAACAATGGATCTTAAAGTTAGAAAAAATAACATTACTGAGATACAAGGTGCCCTTACATTTTTTATTTCATAGATGAATGAAAGTTAGAACCTGGCATTCCTTTACGACCTTATTAATTTCCAATATCGTACAAGTTACTGTCGTCAGTAAGCCTATCTTAACATTAACAGAAATAATGTTAGAAGTATTTTATTTTTGTAATAATCTTTTTGTAATCACGCGTAATATAATGAGATAATTTTTTTAAATTATTTTCCTGACGATTAGCTTTGAAAACTGGTAGTATTGCTATCATTAATTTTTTAAACTTATTTTTTAATTAGTTTGCATTTAATTTTCATCAATACGATTGATAGAATTCAAAAAGACTGTGAATAAGTAATATAAAATTGATATATATTTGAATAAAGATTCTATGACAAAATATTATTAGGTAGCTTGATTGCCTAATGAATAATTATTAGGTAGCTTACATTACAGTTAATTTGATAAGTTTCGAGACACATTTCGAAAGTATATAATATTGACTTTAGATGAAGTTTTTTTTAACAAATTTTTACTAAGATGAAGGTTCAAGTAACTATTACCTTTTATTATATCAATTTTCATTGCATTTTTTTAGTACTGAATACTACCCAAAAAATGTCAACAGCTCACAGTGAATAATTGATTGTTTTCTCAAATTCAATGATCTATTGAACCGGTTCGTCAAACCGTGGCTTTTGCATTAGTTTTTTAACTTACTTCATATCCTTAATTTCTACTATACTACTCCCTGAGATGTACCAGCTAGGGTATCCGTATACTACGGAACCATCAAGCTGTAAGGGGATATAGTTTACCGTCCTATCCAAGGCCGAGATTTTTATTTGAAATATAATCAGATGGTTCAGTACATCTTAAACGTATCTGTCAGTTTTATTTATTTATACAAATTTATTTTCTTACAATTATTATTATTACATAAATATATTGTACTACGCACATTAATTTATAGCATTTTAAGACGTTATTCCTTTAAAACTAAGTATACAAAGATAAGTTACATTAGTTACCTAAATCAAAACTTTACCTTTATATACTTATTTACTTTTTTATATGTTTATGGAAAAAAAATTATATACTGATGAAAAAAATAACCTATTCGATTTTATAACATCAAATTTCATAAGAACATTTTTTTTTCTTAGCGAGGGAAGTAATTTTAACAAACAAACAAACACACACACACACACACACACACACACACACACACACACACACACACATATATATATATATATATATATATATATATATATATATATATATATACACCTACAAAATGTAATTTTAACCGTAGAGAATCGGAATGCGAATTACGTCTGTCTCCAGTTGGTAAGGGTATTAAATACATCCTATTAAGGCATGAAATTCATTTTACTCTTACATATCTTATTAATAATTTAATATGATGCTTGAAATATACAATAATTAAATTTTAAACTTAATATAATAACATTTTAATTAAAATAAAGATTGCTTTCGGAACACGGTTACTGAACATGCTAACGTATAGTAATCCACCAGACGAAAATATTATCTCTAAATTCCTGGAAGGACACCTTTGAAAAATATTGTCATGGGATAGTTACATTATAAAGTGATATATGACGTTTATGTTTTAAGTGAAATTTATTAATTCTAAACTGAATATATTTAATAAATTAAAACTAAAGCAGTTCGGTATCATTTTGTCCCGAATAAATTGAATCATTTTGTGAGGTGTTTTGTCATAACATAATTCTCACACACACAAATGAAAAAAAATACTCTAAATGAAAAAGTATATATGTTTGTATACATGTATGTCTTTAATAGTTTAATGAAACCTACGTAATTAATACGAAAAAAAAATTATAAATTTAATCATAACCGGGGTATGAACTGTGATTTTTACTTGAAACAACATAATTATTTTAAATTATTGCAAAACAACAATTCTATAAAGGCTACATTAATTTTTAAAAATTCAAATGATCTTAAATCATTGGAAATTTAACAAGTAAAACTATAAAAATTAACAAACAAACAAAATTCATATTATAGTTGATTTTTACTAAATTTTTAACTCAAAATGGATAAAAGAATTTTACAAATAGCAAATTACACATTTATTTTTTTAAATAAAATCTTTTTTAAATGGCATGTAGCTTATGAATTAATGGGGCACAATATCAATAACTGGATACAGATGAAAAATTTGAGTTTTATATCTTATTTTCCAAATATTAAATCTTTTTAAATGTTTTAAAATTGATATTCACATAAATTTATTATTGTACTCGTACTTCATAGTACATGATCTTTTCTCTTTTAAATTTATGTACCATTTTCGAAAAAAAAATCCCAATTATTTAAAATGATATTGAATTAAACTGAAATTCATATTAATTTTTAATATATTGTAACATTTAAATGATAAATCGTACAGAAAAAAATAATGTTTGCAAAAATAAAGAAATAAAAATCCAAAATTAGGTGCATTTTGATCATCAGTGGATACAAAGGAATTAGTATAAATATTAAAAAAAAAAAATAATAAACTTATTTTTAATATCTTAGAAATACACATACAAGTAAATAACAAACATTTACGAAATGCTAATAAAAGGTAATAATAAAACCTATGTTTATGAACTAAAAAATTATACAATATCATTTTAAACAGTTGAAGTCAAAATCAGAAAACAGTTCAAACTACTTAAATTTCAACTTGAACTAACACTTTGTCTTTTACACACCCCTTATATAGGATACGATGTGGTAAAAGTTTGTTTTGACTTTTAATTTAATTTTAAAGGAAGACGACCGTCACAGACATAATTTCCTTCATCTAATAAAAATTTAGATAGAAGATCTATGCAACGCCTTATTCTAAAAACCTTTTAAAAATGATTTTTAATATACTGAAAATTCTAAAAGATTATTTTTAACGAATTGATTCCCGAACAATAAGTGTTTATTAAATTAAAATCTATTCTCCATCTATCCTTAACTATAAATTCCTATCATTTAAATATCTTTACCTTGATATAGATATTAAATAATTTATCGCCATTTTTCTTAAGAATATGGTGTGGAAGTTTCATGCTTTTAGACGTCGTGGCCAGTTCGTACCAGCAATTTAAATAATTTTAAGGTAAAATCTGAGATTTTACCTTGACTTTTTAAAACATCACTTTATTTTTATGGTCATTTTTTTCTATTTTATAAACACGGGTAAAAATACTCTTTTGGTAGTTTTTCGTAAGTATAATGTTTTTTGGCAATCGTTTATGGTCTTTTGTTTGTTTGTGTATGTTTTTACCAAATAAATACATTTTCCTCCATGTTAGAATTATCGAGTGAAAGACTCAGTTATGTATAAGGGTGTTATATTAATATAAATACTTTTAAGTAATGTACATTATTGTAAAAATTAGGTTTCATAGACGTTCTTTAAAAGATATCAACTTCATAATGTATTCTATTCACTCAAAGGAACAATCTTTTTCATTGTAGAATTACTAGCTAATACTATTAATTTGGTTAATAAGAGATAAATGTTGTGAGATTGTATTTTAATTTCTTTGGATTCTTATTTTAAAAAATTTTTTGACTTAAACATTTTTTTATTAAAATATTATATTAACAGAAACTTTCTTACTTTTAAATAAAAAATTACGGTAAAAGAGGAAAATGGTCATAATGATAACTTAGACTATATCTATGTGTTTTCACAACTTAGTATTATTATAACATTAACCTACCTTCCAGTGTTTTGTTTCTTGCAAGTAATGCAAGCAGTACATCAGGATTATGAGCTCCTGTAACAGGTGGTGGTGGTGGAGCCGGTAGTTCACCGCGATGTAAATGGTACAGAAGGCTGGGAGGTCCCGGGGGCGGAGCCCCTTGAACTGCCGCTGACATATTGTTATTTTCCCCGCCCCCCCACCAAAACGCGTATCCGAACACCTCAAATGACACCGGAGTCTGGTAGAAACCGACAATTCGGAAAAACTGACGTAATTATTGCTTTCGATCGCCGTATCAAATTTTTGTAAGACAATAGACGTAACTGGCGACGTGGAGGCACCTCGTGAAATCTAAAAAAAAAGAAATTAATAAAATTCGGTTGACACCAAGCACATAAGAGTAGGTTACAATGTAAAACAAATATCTATCCAATAATTAATCGAAAAGAGTTGACAGTAAATTTGCTGAAATTATCCACATTTATGTACTTTCAATTTAATTCCTTCTTAAATATATATCATGACTGTTTTATTCCTTAAATGATTTTACTAAAGGCCAGAATTGAATGCAAAACAAAAAGAGCTTGTTTTTTATTATGTATTTACTTGCAATAAATAAGACCTATGAATTATTATTGTACAGGCAATTGTTATAAGGCACTTATGTGCATTTGCCAGATCGGATCAGTTTGCTTTCAGTTTTAACTAACTTCTATAAAATTAAGCTCTCACTTCGACCAGTATATATTTTCGCAGGTTTTCACCTTTTCTTTACTGAATGAAATAATTTTAATGATTTGTCTTTAATTTTGTAGAGAAAGTACTTTTAATCACCCCCAATTGTAAGGGTTCACCAGATAACTAAGAAGATTTTTTTAACCAAAAATTATAATACGCCTTTATTCACCCTCAACAACTATTTATTTATCTCGTATCTCTAATAGACGTTTAACGTTTAATATTAACGTCATTTTAACTTGAAGTTGAAAAGACAATGTCACAGGAAGAATACTAATTGATCCGATCCCGTTTCTGATGTCGCACCGGTTCGAAAATCGACTAACAATAGCTCTTCAATTGTTTAGGAAAGCATTAAGAGAGATGTAATCAGCAGTACATGAAAATTGAGAAAAAAATACTGTAAACGAAGAATTGCGGACAAATTTGTAATCTCATATTCAAGGTTGTTATTTTTATAAATTCCCAAATTAAATGGACGAATTCAGAGTTAATTGTTGTCCTTCATTCGAAAGCAAATTATAATCTTACTCCTTAAATTAAGAGTTATAAAATAAGTAATTAACCATTCGTGTAAAATTTCCTTAGTTTGATTCTTATTACAGACGTTATAACACATGAAAAAAATGCAATAGTTCTTTATTGAAGTCTGTACTGAGGTCAATTACAACCCTAATAAAACAAGCAGCTCACGTTTTGTGCAGTAGTGCAACAAAAGATGTCCTTAATACCTGAATATTTTTATGAAGACTTCAAACTAATCGGAAAAGATACAATGCAACTAGCTTAGTCACTTTAAATATTAGTAAAGAGAAAAGTAATAATGAAAGTGAACAACGAATTAATAATGGACAATAATGTTATTACTATAATTAATTTTTTGTATATATAGCTGGCATTTAGTTATCGTTAAATATTTATTTGTGAATAAAACCAATTTTACCGCACAGCAGTCTCACCCCTTCCGCACATTCCATACTGCTCCAGCTGTGAACTAAAACATTATTTTCATGATACAGCTGCGCTATTCGGCGCCAAGCAATCTGTTTTCCTCTTAAAAACCTGCTCTAATTTAACACCATTAAATATACGGTTCGATGATTTGTACAGTCAATTAAATATTATTAATGAACATGCCCATTTGATACTGTTAATTTTTTTTAAATTTTTAATTCCAATTTTATTATTAATAATATTTTATTGTTTATATTAAATGCTTCATTAAAAAAAAGTTATCTCTGTATAAGTTTTCAGTTCCAATTGCTCTTTAAAACTCTTGAAAAATAAACATCAGTTTTAATATAGGACTAACTATTTCGTTTTATAGATTGCTCTGCATATCCATTCAGTAGATCTGAAAACAACACAACAAATTGAAATTTGTTGAGTTTTGGATTAGATTCTCTTTGCTAATTTACTGAAGGGTGAGTGTGAATACATATATTTCTCATACATGATTTATAATATTTATAAATATTTCTCATTTACTGAGTTATCCTGTTAAATTATTATTCAAATTTAGATCGTTTGTATACTCTCTCATATTTTACTTTTCCGACTGTTGTATAATAGAAAATATTGCTATCGTGTCAAAAATGATCTATCGAAATATATATACATAAATACATACACATATTTTCTAATTCAGAGACCATGAAACCTTGAGATCCGTAAAAACTTTTTACGGAGAAATATTTGAGTATATCTGTGTGTGTGTGTGTGTGTTTGCGCGCGCGCGCGCGCGTGTATGTAAAAAAACAGCTAAATACACAGCTAACAACTAAAAACAGCTAATATACGTTTGAAGTATTTCTCATTTAATACAAAACTAAATGACACGCGCGCGCGCGTGCAACACATAATTTCTAATTTGAATGTACAAATTTTCATAAACAATAATTTTGTCAAATATTGATTTCATTATACTTAGTTTTGTATTAAACGAGAAATTACTCCAGATTTATATATTAATTGAACTGGTTAGAGAGGACCAAGTCACCCAAATCTCTTTTAAATTATTACAATTTAGTTGCTTCCAAAAGTAGAATATCTTTTAAAAATTGCATCTTGAATATTACAATTTTTACTTATTTTATTATATGAAAATAAATCCTGGAGATTGAACCTCTTCTATTCATTAAAAGCTTTGCTTTCCCTCTGAAATAAAAGTCGTCATGAACTAGTTTAGTTAGAGTATAACAATTTTTCTTCTTTCCTCAATTGATCAAGAGGAATTATGGGCGATTACAGTAATTTGCAACTGTGATGATACGCTTCATTACATGAAAAATTCTATTTAAAAATTTTATAGAGTTATAATGAATAATTTTTTTGCAAATATATCATTAATTATAATAATTATCATAAAGAGGACTGAATTAGGGAAAATATAAAATACTAAATTTCGGGTGAATTGTCGACGTAGATTTAGAAATCCTAATTTTTCCGTGAGTCGTATAACTTAAAAAAAAAAAAAATTGTTTTTTCATCTAGATAAGATATTGAATCCAAATTTGGCAATTTCAAATCACTAAGTGTGGGTAAATTTATCCACATCAGCTTTAAACAGTCAAAAGAAACCATTTTTTCCAAAACGGTAGCCATTTAAAATCTTCTCGGCAAAATTCCTTAAATATTATTTATTTATTTTACGTATTCATTACAATAATTTTAAATGACAACTGAACTTTGATATTTAATTTACTAAATAACAATTGTTTCTTCTTTATGGATTAACAATACAATGTTGTTTGAAAATTTTATATCTGTTATTACTTTACCTATCAAAATAAATGTTTATAATTTTCTTAAATTTTGTTCATTTTTTTATTTGCTGCAAAGTGAATAATAAAAAAAAAAAAAAGATTAGTATTAATGATTTAAAATTTTTCCATCATTTTGAAAATTAAGAAGATTTTTTTCTTACTTCATTTATTTTTTTAACATCACTAACAAAATGTGATCGCCAAATTTTGACTCAATCTCTCATCTGATAAATTCACTTTTTTTAAGAAAAATAAAACAATGTATATTTAATTATTTATTCATTAATAACTACAACCTAATATCCAATTACAGTTAGTGTGGTGTTTCTTTAGATGAGAAATGAATTTTGTAGAATGTCAAGTCTGATTGGGATTCGAATCCGAAAGCTTCCAAATTAAGGACAGAGACTCAAGATATTATATCATTCCGCCAAGGTTTCTAGAAAATATATTGGAAAAAGTAGCATCTTTAAATTTTTATTCACTGGAGGTATTTTCTTCAGTTTTGTAAATAAAATCATTTCTCGACATTTGACACGAACATTAGTAAATAATGTTCTATCATTTATACAGAATTAGGTTTTAAATAATGAAAAACTTTTCCAGGTCATTTTAGACTAGACCTTGGGCTGGTCTACTGATTAACTAGTAAACAAAAATCAGCTGATTCTGAAGTCGAGAGTTCTAAGGTTCAAATCCTAGTAAATAAAGTTATTTTTATACAGATTTGACTACTAGATCGTGGATATCGGTGTTCTTTGGTGGATGGGTTCCAATTAACCACACATTTCAGGAATGATCGACCTGAGATTGTACAAGACTGCACTTCATTTACATTCTTACATATCATCCACATTCATTCTCTGAAGTAATATCTTACGGTGGTTAAACAGAAAAAGAGAAAGAGAGGTCCTTTTAATAGTTCTTGAGATTAAGTGTGTTTCTTCGTTTAAACTCTGTTTAAACTCTTTGAAATATAGTACCATTCTGGAATACAGATGAATAACTGAGCAGGTGTAGTAACTGTGAGAATATCAACTTTAAAATAAACATGAAATGTGACTGTTAGATGAAAACTACTTATCTAATCTTATTTAAATACAATTTTTATATGGGTTAGTAATTTTCAAATTAGGATTTATTTAATCCTATCTATTTGTTTTACCTTAACTAGAAACACTTTATTGTAAGAACTCATTAAATTCTTATTATCAAACCTTTTAACTTCAATATACTCTTTTTATTTTTACTTTACTATTCAACTAGGTGTTGTGTTTTCATTCAGATTCCATATTGCAATGTTAGTTGGTGGTCAAGAAATTTAAATAATTATTTTTTGTTCTAAATCGTTCAAACTGTTTTTCTGAATACATATTAACATTTTACCAGCGACTTACAGTCATTTGAGTCATGTGACTAAAAGACTTTATGCATAACCTCATTTCAAAATATGAACATGAGGGATAGTAAATTATAGAAATTTCTATAGAATTATATAATTTCAAAGTAGAAAAAGGATGTTTGAACAATCTGAAACAACAACTAAAATTTGCTTTTAAAAAATTATGTATTTTCAAAAATTCCGTTTTTGAAACCCTTTTGGGGAACTCTCAATATAAATGTAATGAAATATGAGGAAAAGGAAAATTATAGTATGTGAAATATTAAGATCGATGATGTGAACATAACCAAAAGTCGAAGCATCTTGTAATTCAGCCAATAAAATTTCAAAAAAACATGTGAGAAAGTTAGAAAAAACACATGGAAAACTGTTATCTGATGAAAAATTATGAAGTAGGTCCATATATTGAGACAATTAGGGTTAGTTAATTCAGAATTACTTAGTTTCTTTGATATTATTCACAAAGGCGTTAGAAAAGAGCCAGATATTACAGAAGATAAGGACAGAGAAGAGATAAAAGTTAGATCTACCCAACTGGAATTTTAGTTATTCAGTTTTATCATCATCATAGCTTGCCCTAAAGCAAACAAGCTTGGTGTAACTAAAAAAACTTCGGTTTAAAGTTACTTACGTCTTTAGATTTCTATTTCCTGATTTCAACCCACAAAAGAAGGGTTTCGTTTTTCTTTATGATAAATAATTGAAGGAATAATTCAAATGAACTTGAGTTGAGATTATCCCTTTTTAAGAAAGATCCAAATACCCAATTTTATTTTAACAGTCATTTGATTGGTTCCATGAGCTAATTAGTTTGTGCATTTTCCATTAGATTGTGCTTTGAGCTAATTTTCAAATATCAACATTCTACTACACCTCTTCTCTTTCATTTCGTTTAATTATGTGTATAATAGTAGGTTTTATATTTTTACTTTCCCATCTTACGCTATATCAGAGCTATAGATTAGAAAGGAAAGTATTGTAATCGGTCCAATTTTGGCATATGGGGTTTTCACCGGATCTTGACATTTTGACACCTAAGGAACCTAAAAAACCGGATGGAAGTATTCCGGATGTTCGTACATACATTCGTATGTACTTGTGTGTGTTCGGTGTCGCACCTTAAATCATCTTCTATCTCCAGAACTATTCGACCGAGTTTGATCAAACTTGGTCAGATTACTTCTATATATGCCATCATATATATTGAATCATATATATGATTCATATATATTGATGCCATCAAATTTTCAATTTAAAGGTCAATTTTAATTTTAAGGTCAAGGGGGTGAGACTGTACAGCAAGGTCCCCCTCAGTATCTCGAGATTTCGCCTAATTTAGGTCTTATTTTTCTTAGGCACATTTGTTAATTAAAAAATAATATTTGAAAAATCGCACACCCCAAAAAATAATCTAAATAAACTAGCGGGCGGCTAAGTAGGTATTCTGCGTCAATAGTACCCCTTCTCGCCACAAGGAGCACTTGTGTAGCACTGACGTACAGCTTTTGCAGTCTTCCACTATGTTGTGGCGTCACAGGTGAGCGGTAGAATTAAATAAATGAAAAACATTTAGAATGTAAAAAAGTATTTAAAGTGCCCGCTAGTACCGCCATACCACGCGAATGAAATACGCGTGAAATATGCGCGCGCGCTTTAGTTAGAATCATTCAATTAAATAAACAAAAAAATATTATATTTAAATAAAATGATAAATATATAAAATTAAGTTACGGGTGTAAGCCGTGCATCAGAAAAAAGCCGCGTGACGGGAAAGTCCTACAATTCTGTTGTCAGGTTTTTAACTTTTTTCGAAGGAAGTTTGTACAGTAGAATGCATGAATATTAAGTAGAGTATAAATATAATTGATTTATATTATATATATTGAGCAGAATGTTACAAACATCAGTACAAACTAGTCGGTTAAAACTAGCCTCCTCTTTTCTGTCTTTCAGTATGTACCTGAATTTCTGTTACCTTTGCAAATAATATGAAACTGAAATATATACAAACATATTTTACTGAAACATATTTTATTATTATAAATATTTTATCTACTTCTTCACGCATCACACAACAATAAGCGAACCAATTATAATAAAATTTAGTTGATAATTGAATTACATTATAATAACTCGTTCGTTTTCAAAAGGTATCCTTCTTGATGAAAACTGGTCTTTATGTTTAGTCGATGGAATAGCATTTTATATGTGTATATATATATATATATATATATATATATATACGATAAAAAAATAATTTCGTAATTTTGTTGAATTCTCTTCTTGTTCCTGATAGCTTGATGAACAGAATTCTTTTTAATTCACCTTGTCATTACATTAATACAGGATTGTGATGACTTAAAAAAATCAAGTTTATTATTTATTAATATTTATTTCATTTTATGCAGCTCTTTATTGCGACAAGCAAATAATAGAGTATGTGATAGAATATTGATGGGTATATAACATGTACTTGCTGTTCTGCCATATAAAATAAAGAAATTAATCAATCATTCCCTATGACTCACACATACACACACCAATATGCATGTTTACTATATTCATAAAGCATTACATATTCATAAATTTGATGTAAAACGTGGGATAGGGTTGTAAAAGCCTATACTGCGTACTGCGCAAAATTTTCATTGAACATAAATACTTGTGTGTATATATATATATATATATATATATATATATATACCATAAACAGGCAATGTAATTGAAATTTTGTTGTTCCTGGTTAAACTTTAATAAGGTCCTGTGTTTCATATAAAAATTAAATTCTATAAATTTAAATTTGCTTTTTATACATCCAACGAGAATATCCGAACCATTTTTTCCTAATGTTTCAGAACAAACCATTAACAATAGCTATAATAATAACCTAAATTAAAATATTTGTCGGAATAGGCCATTCTTATGAAGGAAAAACAGCTTTTCTGAAATTACTCATACAGAAAACTCTTTTGTTTTTGACTTTAAAAATTTTAAATTTTATTAATCCAATAATGGATCTTAAGAAATAAAATTTTTAGATTTAACATTTTAAAAACTAATTAAAAAAATAATAATTTTGTTGAATTTTCCTTTCGGGTAGTAAAAATATATGAAAAATAAACTACTACTCAAAAATTAATCAAAATTTTTATTTCCAAAATTATTAATCAAAATAGCATTTTTACTGCTTTTGAAAAATTCAGATCTGAAATTTTGTCATTATTTTGATTTTCAGTTACTCACTAAGAATAAATGCGATGTGAGATGTGAGATTAATGTTGTCTTTGGAATATTGTCCTAGAAATGGACAACACGTAAATGAATGTTAAGTATCAACGAAATTGTATCGTTAGTATAATTATTTTTTTCTCTGCTTACTTTAAATAAATGTTGTCATTCATATATACAAAATATTTTCGTACGAAAATTATATATATATATACATGTATAGTCTAGATAACAAAAGAAGAGACCTAAGTTAAGGCGGTTATTAGTTTGTAACCAATTTTATAATAAAAAAAATTAAAGTAATCAAAGTGTTCTGTTTTAAGTTTTTTTTTATTAAGAATCCTTTTAAAAGGAAGAAATGAGAATTTTAAATTTAATGAAAAACTGTGAACATCAATTTTTATAAACTGTATTCGTTTTTTTATATTATAGTCCGTTTTTCCTATATTATATTCAATAATTTCCAAAAAAAAAATATTCTGTAAAAATTATTGTAAAAGCATGTTTAAATAAACGTATTGACTTAACTTTGTTGAAAATAAAGTACGGACTTAAAAATTGGCTTTATGTAATTCGCGTTCTTTTGGCGATTATTTTTGGCGTTTGAGAGAACCTTTATATCAAAAGTAATAAGTCGTGTATGTATATCACTTCCAAATGATTTTTTCCTAACTTTAAACAATTTTGTTATACTAATTAAAATATGTCATAATTTATAAATTTTGACCTAAAAATATCTGTAAAGAAAGAATTAGGAAAAAAGATAGTTTAAATGAAAATGATTAGGTTAAAGATAATTTAAATGAAAGACGCATAATAGATATCTATTTAAAAGCTTTCACTCAACTAGATGTTTATTTATACTAACGTAACCTCTTCGTGCAGAAGGTACAATAACGGCTGTTGAAAGTATTAGGAATTGTCATTTATTTTAATTCCCTTTCAATTAAGACTTTCCGGTTATATATAATTTTTAGTAACTTGCTACACTTCTACGTATACATATACTAACAGTGTTATGGTTTTATATATGTATATCCACATACTTCATAAGCATAGGATACTACTTTGATTTTAAATTATTTCGTTACGGAATGTTAATATTTATTTGAAAGCTATGTAAAGATTTACTCGCTATTGAAAAATATATTGGTTTTCGGAGTTAATTTTTAAGTAGTCTTTTGGTCTCAGGAGCCAAAAAAATAATCTTTTTCAGTTACTGTAATCCCGATACAAATGTTAGTTTCATATTATAATTTAATTATTAGATTCAAATACACGAGTAAAAAGAAACTTGTTAATATTTTTTTAAATAAATTGTGGTTTTATGCGTCCATTGATTTCCTTCAGTTAATTCCTAAAGTACACAAAAATAATAACTATAAAATGTAGAGTTTACAGCAAAAATAATTATTAATTATTATTAATTTTTTTTAAATTGAATTATATGAACATCGACGTCTGAGGTTATTAGCCTTCATCATATTCTTTAAAATAAGATTAGAATGAAATAAGCAGTAGGATCATCATATGTATGAGTTTATATTTAAAAAAAAAACCACAAAATAAATGCAAACCTGAAATATTAAATAAAACACGCACAGCACATCTCGGGCATACAGC